>NC_090249.1:64091852-64244352 GCF_037325665.1 Littorina saxatilis | reverse complement strand
GAGAGAGAGAGAGAGGGGGGGGGGCACACACAGACAGATAAAACAGATTCAGGGGGAGAGAGAGAGAGGGGGGGGGCACACACAGACAGATAAAACAGATTCAGGGGGAGAGAGAGAGAGGGGGGGGCACACACAGACAGATAAAACAGATTGAGGGAGAGAGAGAGAGGGGGGGGGGCACACACAGACAGATAAAACAGATTGAGAGAGAGAGAGAGAGGGGGGGGGGGCACACACAGACAGATAAAACAGATTCAGGGGGAGAGAGAGAGAGGGAGGGGGCACACAGACAGATAAAACAGATTCAGGGGGAGAGAGAGAGAGGGGGGGAGAGAGAGAGAGAGAGAGAGAGGGGGGGGGCACACACAGACAGATAAAACAGATTCAGGGGGAGAGAGAGAGAGAGAGAGGGGGGGCACACACAGACAGATAAAACAGATTCAGGGGGAGAGAGAGAGGGGGGGGGGGGCACACACAGACAGATAAAACAGATTCAGGGGGAGAGAGAGAGAGAGAGAGGGGGGGGCACACACAGACAGATACAACAGATTCAGGGGGAGAGAGAGAGAGGGGGGGGCACACACAGACAGATACAACAGATTCAGGGGGAGAGAGAGAGAGGGGGGGGGGGCACACACAGACAGATACAACAGATTCAGGGGGAGAGAGAGAGAGAGAGAGGGGGGGCACACACAGACAGATACAACAGATTCAGGGGGAGAGAGAGAGAGGGGGGGCACACACAGACAGATAAAATAGATTCAGGGGGAGAGAGAGAGAGGGGGGGGCACACACAGACAGATAAAACAGATTCAGGGGGAGAGAGAGAGAGAGGGGGGGGGGGCACACACAGACAGATAAAACAGATTCAGGGGGAGAGAGAGAGAGAGGGAGGGGGGCACACACAGACAGATAAAACAGATTCAGGGGGAGAGAGAGAGAGGGGGGGGGGGGCACACACAGACAGATAAAATAGATTCAGGGGGAGAGAGAGAGGGGGGGGGGGCACACACAGACAGATAAAATAGATTCAGGGGGAGAGAGAGAGAGGGGGGGGCACACACAGACAGATAAAATAGATTCAGGGGGAGAGAGAGAGAGAGGGGGGGGGGCACACACAGACAGATAAAACAGATTCAGGGAGAGAGAGAGAGAGAGGGAGGGGGGCACACACAGACAGATAAAACAGATTCAGGGGGAGAGAGAGAGAGAGGGGGGGGGGCACACACAGACAGATAAAATAGATTCAGGGGGAGAGAGAGAGAGGGGGGGGGGCACACACAGACAGATAAAACAGATTCAGGGGGAGAGAGAGAGAGGGGGGGGGCACACACAGACAGATAAAACAGATTCAGGGGGAGAGAGAGAGAGGGGGGGGGCACACACAGACAGATACAACAGATTCAGGGGGAGAGAGAGAGAGAGAGGGGGGGGGGGGGCACACACAGACAGATACAACAGATTCAGGGGGAGAGAGAGAGAGAGAGAGGGGGGGCACACACAGACAGATACAACAGATTCAGGGGGAGAGAGAGAGAGGGGGGGGGGGCACACACAGACAGATAAAATAGATTCAGGGGGAGAGAGAGAGAGAGAGGGGGGGGGGCACACACAGACAGATAAAATAGATTCAGGGGGAGAGAGAGAGAGAGAGAGAGGGGGGGGGCACACACAGACAGATAAAATAGATTCAGGGGGAGAGAGAGAGAGAGAGGGGGGGGGGGCACACACAGACAGATAAAACAGATTCAGGGGGAGAGAGAGAGAGGGAGGGGGGCACACACAGACAGATAAAACAGATTCAGGGGGAGAGAGAGAGGGGGGGGGGGCACACACAGACAGATAAAACAGATTCAGGGGGAAAAGGAGGGTTGAGAGATAAAAGACTGACCTTGTTGTCTTAAGAGTTACATTTTCTACATAGCTTAGAGGCACTGTCTACGGATGTTAAAATGACATGTACACTCATTGTAAACACCTCAGGTTGTGTCATGTTTCTATGTATCGATTGAACACTGGATTTCCCTTCTTTGAGCCATGTGACGTCACAGGCCGACAAAACTTCATATTTAGGCGGCCAGCCGAGACTACAAAATAGTGCATGTTTGTGTGCATTTAATCATAGAAACTAAAAGGAATTCTAACAGAATCGATCGATACATAAATGTTATTTATATTTTTGAACAAAATATGACATTTTACACAGATCTCGAAAGTCATTGTTCACCTCGACTGCTAGCGCGGTCTCGGAGGAACACTCATGACTGTCTCGATCTGTGTAAAATGTCATATTTTGGTCAAAAATACAAATAACGTATAATATTTCACACTTCAGAAAGTTTTAAAATTTGACAGGTGACAATGGGTGATGACTGGGAGAAAGACCCTTGATGTTGTCAACTGAGTAAACAATAACATTACTGCCACTCCATCTTTTCAGTTTAGTTCAGCATTCTACTTTTTACTTTTGAGGATCAGTTAATATAAACACATGCTTTAGCATTGATCCACATATCACGTTTGTCCATATGTCCATTATGTTTGTCCATATGTCGCCATATTGCAGTTGAATAACAATTTGTTTAAACCAAACCTCCCACTTCAAACAAAAGTATTTATGACGTGAAGTTTTCTTTTCGACTTTAATTTAATATGAGTGCAAATGTCACTTGGATTTTCTTTTCAATTCAACAGCTCATTAAACAGGGATACATTTCAAAAAGCAGAAGGAAAAAAACAGAAGTTCAAAGTGAAGATGGCACAATGTGAATATGGCACAAAGTAAATATGCCACAAAGTGAATATGGCACAAAATGAAGATGGCACAAATTAAGTGAAGATGGCACAGAGTGAAGATGGCACAAAGTAAATATGCCACAAAGTGAATATGGCACAAAGTGAAGATGGCACAATGTGAATATGGCACAAAGTAAATATGCCACAAAGTGAATATGGCACAAAGTTCTTTCTTTCTTTCTTTATTTGGTGTTTAACGTCGTTTTCAACCATTCAAGGTTATATCGCGACGGGGGAAGGGGGGAGATGGGAATGGCACAAAGTGAAGATGGCACAAAGTGAAGATGGCACAAAGTGAATATGGCACAAAGTGAAGATGGCACAAAGTGAAGATGGCACAAAGTGAATATGGCACAAAGTGAAGATGGCACAAAGTGAAGATGGCACAGAGTGAAGATGGCACAAAGTGAAGATGGCACAAAGTGAATATGGCACAAAGTGAAGCTGGCACAGTGAAGATGGCACAAAGTGAAGATGGCACAGAGTGAAGATGGCACAAAGTGAAGATGGCACAAAGTGAAAGGGTGCATACAAAACACAACGTGTGCAAACACACAGGGCAAAAACAAAAGAAAAGAAAGGAGGGTGGTGTACCGATGCTGAGAAGTGACTGTCTGGATCCCGTGCGACCAACTGAAAGACAGACAACACCACAACCATGTGTTAACAGGCAATCAAACTCACATGCTCTTCTTGTGGACTGGAAGTACTCTTCAACGTTTCTTTTCTACAGGGACCTCCGCCCCCTTGTTAAGACATATATCCCACAATAAATTTACTTTACTGACACTATGAAAAAAAACTCTGAGTAAATGAGGTCTTATAACAGAGGGAGTCTTATAACAGAGGGAGTCTTATAATAAAGGGAGTCTTATAATAAAGGGAGTCTTATAACAGAGGGAGTCTTATAATAAAGGGAGTCTTATAACAGAGGGAGTCTTACAATGGAGGGTCTGTAACCAGCTATAAACATACATGCTACAAAAACATGCTCAACTGTTAGCTATGTTGCTGAAATAAATGCTACACATTTTCCCCGTGCAAGTGCCTACCCCTATTAATTACATATACCACATAACTCAAACAATATTCTTCATACATTAAAAGAATGAAAAGAATGACACTGTACTCTACCATGTGAAAACTTATCTCAATTTGTCATATATAGTCATTTCTTTTCTTTTCTTTCTTTATTTGGTGTTTAACGTCGTTTTCAACCACGAAGGTTATATCGCGACGATATATAGTCATGACGATACAATAAGAAACATGAAGCACAACTAAGACCGTAGTCTGATCTCTGTGTTAACCTTCGCCGGTCGTCGTGGGTCCGTGTGGACCCAGAAGGGTGTTTAATTGCAAATATCTCTTAAACCAGTTGACATTTTTTAATGAGCTTTTAAGAATGCCTCAGACACATAAAAAAGCTCTTATGTCCTAAAAGATAATTAAATTTCAGCAAGAAGTAATTAAATAAACAAAAGTCAAATTTAGACTACACACGGAAGACATCGTGGGGCCGTGCGGACCCATGTTTCTCAAACTGAATGAACTTACATAAAAACTTGGGAGAGAAGTCACAAGCCTTCAGGTATTGGCTATAAACATCATTTTCTACAATCTGTTTAATTTTGGAGTTAAGAAGCAAGTCGCGTGGAGCGAAATTAATACATATCAATGTGGGTCCACACGGCCCCACGACGTCTACAGAAGGTTATTCACGTTTTTCCTTTTTTGAGAAGCTTTAGTCCGCACGGTAATATTTAAATTAATAATTTAATTTAATTACATCTCGCTAAATTTAACCACGGCGTCTACGGAATGGGATGCACGTTTTTGCTTCTTTGGAAAGCATGGGTCTACGGAAGGGTATACATATTTTTTCTGCTTTGAGAAGCATGGGTCCGCACGGCCCCACGATGTCTTCAGTGTGTAGTCGATAACCCGATCGGGCGAAGGTTAACAGTTATGTATATACACACACACACACAAAAACAGTTACCTCCTAAATTAATTTGTATATAAGCTGACGAACACATCTGGTTAAATAAGACAGTACTGTAACAGCATGGAGACTTGTATTAGAAAAAGACACAAAGGAATTTGAGCAAAATGAAGATAGCTGAGAAATAAAAACTGTTTTAAGATATAAGAAGCAGCGGCTTGGAGCAGTTTGCTAGATGTAAGGTGCATGTACAATGAATGACAAGATGATTAAATACTGAAATAGCATTCACACTTTTCTCGAGGCAGTACAGATGAGAAACAATAAAAGGGAGATAAAAATGCTCAACAACAAGACAAAAAATCCTCCCTCACATTTTACCCACAAGTGTAATTGATAAAGAACTACAACACTGATGACGCATGCTTTCCTGCAAGTGATTCTTAACAACAGGTACAACACTGTTGACACGATACCTGAGAGACCTGAGTGACCCGATCGCAATGAGAGCTGTGGGTGTTTTCTGTCATCTGAAAGTTAATCCATCAGAACACCATCACAATGTGAACCCTATGACAAGCACACAGCAGTCGGAAGTCTTGATGCCACACTAATTAGGTACCACAAGCATACAGTACACTTAGTAGTTCTCACTATGTGAGTGTTTTCTGTCATCTGAAAGTTAATCCATCAGAACACCATCACAATGTGAACCCTATGACAAGCACACAGCAGTCGGAAGTCTTGATGTCACACTATAGGTACCACAAGCACACAGTACACTTAGTACATGTAGCTCAAAGAAGAACAAAACTGGGCGGCCTAATAAATAAACAAATCACACATAGCTGTAATGTGATAACAATAATAAGGGTAGATCAATGACCAATTAGCAATAAAGACAACTTCAAATGGACAAAAAATGTATCAAAAGAAGAATTTCAATAACCGATCACGAGAGAATGCTGAATTCTAAGAACACCAAGGAAACGCTGAAAATGAAAGAAGAAACACAGGAATTGAGTCAACCCTGCAATCTGAGACCAAAGGGAATTAATGTGACAGGGTAACACAGTAGTCTTCCTTCACAGCAGCTTTGAGACGGACACGGGTCAACTTTATGTGCAGACCCAGAGACGGTAGCCGTGTCCCACCACTGTGTCACCACAGTGGCACGTAAAAGACCTCGGTCATTCTGCCATACGTGCAGATGGGTGATACCACTTAAACGCGCATACACTTGTGTATCTCATCAAAAGCCATGAGGACGTAAAACTTGAATTATCATATAACCCATATCTAGTCCTTAAGAGGTGAAATATTAAGCCTGTAGGACATGAAGCATTCTCCATCTTCATTTTTTCTATGGCGCCGGCTAGACACCTGTCAATTGTGGAGAACTGATTGTGATGGGGTCCGGCTATAGACACATGTCAATTGTGGAGAACTGATTGTGATCGGGTCCGGCTAGACACCTGTCTATTGTGGAGAACTGATTGTGATGGGGTCTAGCTATAGACACATGTCAATTGTGGAGAACTGATTGTGATGGGGTCCGGCTATAGACACCTGTCAATTGTGGAGAACTGATTGTGATGGAGTCCAGCTAGACACCTGTCAATTGTGGAGAACTGATTGTGATGGGGTCCAGCTATAGACACCTGTCAATTGTGGAGAACTGATTGTGATGGGGTCCGGCTATAGACACATGTCAATTGTGGAGAACTGATTGTGATGGGGTCCGGCTATAGACACCTGTCAATTGTGGAGAACTGATTGTGATGAGGTCTGGCTATAGACACATGTCAATTGTGGAGAACTGATTGTGATGGGGTCCGGCTATAGACACCTGTCAATTGTGGAGAACTGATTGTGATGGGGTCCGGCTATAGACACATGTCAATTGTGGAGAACTGATTGTGATGGGGTCCGGCTATAGACACCTGTCAATTGTGGAGAACTGATTGTGATGGGGTCCGGCTAGACACTTGTCAATTGTGGAGAACTGATTGTGATGGGGTCCGGCTAGACACATGTCAATTGTGGAGAACTGATTGTGATGGGGTCCGGCTAGACACCTGTCATTTGTGGAGAACTGATTGTGATGGGGTCCAGCTAGACACCTGTCAATTGTGGAGAACTGATTGTGATGGGGTCAGGCTATAGACACCTGTCAATTGTGGAGAACTGATTGTGATGGGGTCCGGCTATAGACACCTGTCAATTGTGGAGAACTGATTGTGATGGGGTCAGGCTATAGACACCTGTCAATTGTGGAGAACTGATTGTGATGGGGTCAGGCTATAGACACCTGTCAATTGTGGAGAACTGATTGTGATGGGGTCAGGCTATAGACACCTGTCAATTGTGGAGAACTGATTGTGATGGGGTCAGGCTATAGACACCTGTCAATTGTGGAGAACTGATTGTGATGGGGTCCGGCTATAGACACCTGTCAATTGTGGAGAACTGATTGTGATGGGGTCCAGCTAGACACCTGTCAATTGTGGAGAACTGATTGTGATGGGGTCCGGCTAGACACTTGTCAATTGTGGAGAACTGATTGTGATGGGGTCCGGCTAGACACCTGTCAATTGTGGAGAACTGATTGTGATGGGGTCTGGCTAGACACATGTCAATTGTGGAGAACTGATTGTGATGGGGTCCGGCTAGACACCTGTCAATTGTGGAGAACTGATTGTGATGGGGTCCGGCTAGACACCTGTCAATTGTGGAGAACTGATTGTGATGGGGTCTGGCTAGACACATGTCAATTGTGAAGAACTGATTGTGATGGGGTCCAGCTAGACACATGTCAATTGTGGAGAACTGATTGTGATGGGGTCCAGCTAGACACATGTCAATTGTGGAGAACTGATTGTGATGGGGTCCAGCTAGACATGTCAATTGTGGAGAACTGATTGTGATGGGGTACAGCTAGACACATGTCAATTGTGGAGAACTGATTGTGATGGGGTCCAGCTAGACATGTCAATTGTGGAGAACTGATTGTGATGGGGTACAGCTAGACACATGTCAATTGTGGAGAACTGATTGTGATGGGGTCCAGCTAGACATCTGTCAATTGTGGAGACCTGATTGTGATGGGGTACAGCTAGACACATGTCAATTGTGGAGACCTGATTGTGATGGGGCCCAGCCAGACACATGTCAATTGTGGAGAACTGATTGTGATGGGGTCCAGCTAGACATGTCAATTGTGGAGAACTGATTGTGATGGGGTACAGCTAGACACATGTCAATTGTGGAGACCTGATTGTGATGGGGCCCAGCCAGACACATGTCAATTGTGGAGAACTGATTGTGATGGGGTCCAGCTAGACACATGTCAATTGTGGAGAACTGATTGTGATGGGGTCCAGCTAGACACATGTCAATTGTGGAGAACTGATTGTGATGGGGTCCAGCTAGACACATGGCAATTGTGGAGAACTGATTGTGATGGGGTCCGGCTAGACACATGTCAATTGTGGAGAACAGATTGTGATGGGGTCCAGCTATAGACACATGTCAATTGTGGAGAACTGATTGTGATGGGGTCCAGCTAGACACATGTCAATTGTGGAGAACTGATTGTGATGGGGTCCAGCTAGACACATGGCAATTGTGGAGAACTGATTGTGATGGGGTCCGGCTAGACACATGTCAATTGTGGAGAACTGATTGTGATGGGGTCCGGCTGCTGTTGTCTCCTGGTGTGCTCCTGTGAACCTTTGCGCTCACATAGCAGTTTTTAAAGGGCTATTAACCCAGCTCTAAAGTCTGCTCACATAGCAGTTTTTAAAGGGCTATTAACCCAGCTCTAAAGTCTGCTCACATAGCAGTTTTTAAAGGGCTATTAACCCAGCTCTAAAGTCTGCTCACATAACAGTTTTTAAAGGGCTATTAACCCAGCTCTAAAGTCTGCTCACATAGCAGTTTTTAAAGGGCTATTAACCCAGCTCTACAGTCTGCTCACATAGCAGTTTTTAAAGGGCTATTAACCCAGCTCTAAAGTCTGCTCACATAGCAGTTTTTAAAGGGCTATTAACCCAGCTCTAAAGTCTCTCTCCCGTTTGACTGGCTTTACCTCCAAAGACGATTCTTGTGCTCCGGACACTCGGTCACAGAAAAATGTAACTGTCAAGTTTAAAAGAAACAAGGTATAAACTTCAGTGGGGGCATGGGGTTGCATTGCGCTGTGATATACCCAGAAAAGCAGCACTCAGCACTTGATTGTAGACGAAATAAGCAAAGCCAAAAGCTCAGGGTAAAATATTTGAGACAGTGCACAGTATACTCTGACACTATGAAATGTCCCAACATGTTCCACCCACTGACAGTGACACACACACTGAAGGCATCAGCCACCATATTTACCTATCAAAACTAGTCTCATCTCTCTGTGACAAGCTGAAAGCATAAACTAAACCCAAAACTATAGTACGACGAAAATACAGTTTAACGACCTCTCTGCTTAGAGCAATTTGGGTCAAAGATATCAGAGCCGAAGCTCTACGATGTGTGCCTGGGTGAAGATGAGCAACAACAAAAAACAAAAAAAAACAAAAACAAAAAAAAAACTTTTACTTTCCGTAATGGAAATGCTGGAAGAACAGGATTTAAAATCAATTCCTTGCAGGAGATACACGATTGTAGAGATTTATTCTTTCATTCCGAGGCAGAAATGCTTTTGTATTCAAGAAACGTGGAACGTTGCTATTCCGGAAGGGAATTGATTTGATTTGTTGGTACTTTAGAATAAAACTATAGTACGTTTCCAGAAACAAGTCATATATGCAGTGCAACAATTTTCAATTGAGTTGAAACAAAAAAGCCATATAAAGCACAGCCAAACATTAAAGTCAATATCGCCATATCTAGACAGTTCAAATCTAAATTTGGCAACATTTGGTTTGTCCAGATCTAAATACTATCAGGAAATGAATGACAAGATCTACACTGCCACATCTAGGATAACCGCATCTAAATATCGCCACATCTACGATGACCACATCTAATTATGAATGATGACCACATCTAAAGGCATCTTACTCTTCTCTACCAAAGACTGCTGGGACTGCAGAGAAAGGTGAGCGGCTGCGCGCGGCACGGCGCTTTGCCTGCGAGTGCTCAGCTTCTCTCTCTGTCTGGCCGTGGTTTCCTTGTTCTCCCCGATGTTCTCGGCCTGCGCTACGCTGGCTCGTCGCAACACCAAGCCCACTGGCTTTCTGCGTGGTGATGTTTGCGTGTCATCTTTATCTTCTTCTACATCTCTTTTACCACCGCCTTCATCGCTCTTGTCTTTCCTGCCTACATTGTGCACCCAGAGGTCATTGTGCACCCACAGGTCATTGTGCACCCACAGGTCATTGTGCACCCACAGGTCAATGTGCACCCAGAGGTCATTGTGCACCCAAAGGTCATTGTGCACCCACAGGTCATTGTGCACCCACAGGTCATTGTGCACCCACAGGTCAATGTGCACCCAGAGGTCATTGTGCACCCAAAGGTCATTGTGCACCAAGAAGTCATGCAAAGTTGCCAGAGGAGCACATTGAGAACAGAAAAAAAACTGTGTTAGAATTTCTGCATAATTATGTGTTGTTTCTGTGGTGGTATTTTTTCTTTCTTCTTGAAACACATAGTTTCTTTACCGAGCTTTGCTTGGTCGAATTAGACCCCTTCTGAATTAACAGCAAGAAAGCAAGAAACAGCCAAACTGTCAAGGGACATAATCAAGGATATTCTAGACAGACAGAGGAACAAAGAGGAAAAATAAGAGAGAGAGAGAGAGAGAGAGAGAGAGAGAGAGAGAGAGAGAGAGAGAGAGAGAGAGAGAGACCGAGAGAGAAAGAGAGAGAGAATGAGATGGACATAGAGATACAGAGATGGACATAGAGAGAGAGCGAGAGAGAGCGCGAGAGAGAGAGAGAGAGCGAGAGAGAGAGAGAGAGAGAGAGAAAGAGAGGAGAGAGAGAGAGAATGAGAAGGACATAGAGATACAGAGATGGACAGAGAGAGAGAGAGAGAGAGAGAGAGAGAGAGAGAGAGAGAGAGAGCGCGAGAGAGAGCGAGAGAGAGAGAGAGAGAGAGAGAGAGAGAGAGAGAGAGAGAGAGAGAGAGAGAAAGAGAGGAGAGAGAGAGAGAATGAGATGGACATAGAGATCTATACAGAGATCGACAGAGAGAGAGAGAGAGAGAGAGAGAGAGAGAGAGAGAGAGAGAGAGCGAGAGAGAGCGCGAGAGAGAGAGAGAGAGAGAGAGAGAGAGAGAGAGAGAGAAAGAGAGGAGAGAGAGAGAGAATGAGATGGACATAGAGATACAGAGATGGACAGAGAGAGAGAGAGAGAGAGAGAGAGAGAGAGAGAGAGAGAAAGAGAGAGCGAGAGAGAGAGCGAGAGAGAGAGAGCGAGAGATAGAGAGAGAGAATGAGAGAGAGAGAGAGAATGAGATGGACATAGAGAGAGAGCGAGAGAGAGAGAGAGAGAGAGAGAGAATGAGATGGACATAGAGATACAGAGATGGACATAGAGAGAGAGAAAGCGAGAGAGGCGGGAGAGAGAGCGAGAGAGGCGGGAGAGAGAGAGAGAGGGAGAGGGAGAGAGAGAGGGGGAGAGAGGGAGAGAGAGAGGAGGGAGAGAGAGAGAGAGAGAGCGGAGAGAGAGGAGGAGAGAGGGAGAGAGAGAGGAGGGAGAGAGAGAGAGAGAGTACAGCATGAGAGAGGGGTAAGTGCTCAAAAAAATAAACAAAAGCAGGCAGGCTTTAGTGCCAAGGAAAAGGTGAAAACGCACAGGTTTTAATTTACAAACAAATAAAACAGCATTTGAATACTCGGTATCAACAAAAACAACATAACCAACAACACAAACAACAACAAGAAGAAACATTTAAGACTCACAGCACACTTTGAATTACTGTAAAAAAGGTAAAACATAGTAAATATTCTTACTACTGCAAACATTTAACTGAGAGAGCAAAAACACAATGGTTGCACTGTCATGTTTTGTGTTTTTTGCTGTTGTTCAGACGTCACAAAAATTAAACACGCTAACACTAAAACCAGGAATTTCTCTTACTATTAATTTCTATCATTTGAAGCAGAGCCGTGCCTAGACTAAATATTCGCCACACTGTGTATATAACTCTAAAACGATAGAACAAAATATCAGACCAAAACTGGGTTTCTGTAAAAAGACATGTACACAGTTTCTTCTCAAAAAGAATCACAAGCTGTTTCGCTTTCTCCATCAATCTAGCTGATAACAAATGAGTGTGTTAAAAACCTGAAACATATCAATTCAAATGTTTTAAAAAATCAAAATTTGAGACTGCTGCGAAGCACACGCAGGCCAGGTGCCGCCAGGGAAGGGGAAGGGGAAGGGGAAGGGGAAGGGGAAGGGGAAGGGGAAGGGGAAGGGGAAGGGGTCTTAGGTGTTGGATAATAGCAAAGCCACACATGAAGCACTGCCACTACCACGCCACATCTAGGATCCCCAGACACAAACACGTCTCACTCTTCTCCGCAACAGACAGCTGAGACTGTAGAGAAAGACGTGAGCCTGTTTGCGATCCCGCCGTCTCTCTCTGAGACCCACCGCTCTCCCCACGTCTGAACGAGGCGTCCATTTCCTCTGCCGTTTTGTCCCCGTGTGCCACGCTCGATCTTCGCGACGACAGACTTGGTCTTCTGGGCGGTGATGGTCTCCCTTCTCCTTTATCTCCATCCTCCCCCTCCCCCTCACTCTCCTCTTTCTTGTCTAAGAAGCAAATTAAATGTAATTGATTTGTGTTCAAGTTACCCTCCCCCATACTCCCCTCTTTCTTGTCTAAGAAGCAAATTAAATGTAATTGATTTGTGTTCAAGTTACCCTCCCCCATACTCCCCTCTTTCTTGGCTAAGAAGCAAATTAAATGTAATTGATTTGTGTTCAAGTTACCCTCCCCCATACTCCCCTCTTTCTTGTCTAAGAAGCAAATTAAATGTAATTGATTTGTGTTCAAGTTACCCTCCCCCATACTCCCCTCTTTCTTGTCTGAGAAGCAAATTAAATTTACTTAATTTGTGTTCAAGTTACTCTTACCCATACTCTCATTCTTGTCTAAGAAGCAAATTAATACTCTTTCTTGGCTAAGAAGCAAAATAAATTTCATTGATTTGTGTTCAAGTTACCCTCCCCCATACTCTCCTCTTTCTTGTCTAAGAAGCAAATTGTCTTCAAGTGGAAACAATACTTGAATGGCAACACAATGCAAACAAACAAACATGGTAACCCTGGTAACCCTGGTAACCCTGGTAACCCTAACACTTTCCTTCTACTAGTAAAAGCCACAAAACATGGTAACACTTTCCTTCTACTAGTAAAAGCCACAAAACATTTCTGGCTGATTGAATCTGCTATTACTGGACCCAAAATTCCTAGTTGCTGAATAGCACCTGTTTAGATTATACATTCATTTTCTGCCGATGAGATAAAATAAGTAGATGATCAGGTAAGACGGCAATGCAACAAGCTGACTGTTGTGATCAAATCTGTATACAGTGAAAACTGTCAAATACGGTCACTGGACTTAGCGGACACTCGCAGAATACGGACAGTCAGTCTCGGCACGGACTGCTTTACACTGTAAAACACCTGTACGTTACGGCCACCTCGGCATTACGGACGCGGACACGTATTTTGGGTCCATAATAAGTGTGTGCGGCCAGATCAAAGGCATTGTGATAGCTGGGTGGCCTTGTTAAAAGACACGACCTTCTTCCCAGGGGTCAATGACCCAGTTTTTGCCATGAGAGGTGGTTCCCCTGTCATATCTGAGAGAGGAAACACTTCCTGCATCGGGGTCAGTGACCGGTCAGTGACCGAGTTTAACAGAGTGGAAATCTGTGTGTGCGGCCAGATCAAAGGCAGGGCAGTACCTAGTAGCTGAAACATGCATTATCACAAGTTTTTAAACTTGTTTTACAACAGTCAATATTAAATGTTTCTCTATTTAATCTAAACAGCTTCTGTTTTTCTTATAAATGTACATGTACATGTGCAGTACTCTCTCTCTCTCTCTCTCAACTTGACTTTGTCGCGTTTACTTGCACCTGTCTAATAAGGACACCTGCAGAATAAGGACACTTTTGTCTGGTCCCAAGGGTGTCCTTATTTGACAGGTTTTACTGTACTGTCACAATCCTGACATATACCTGTTTTAAATTATCAGACGTAATAGTGCATCCAAGAATGAAACACAGCAAAACTATTTGTAGTGTGGTTTTCGTAGGCCTGAAGTAGCTAGCAGTCTAAAACTATGTACATAACCTCAAGCATATTCTGATTTGTCGGTACACTTTCGTATCATCAGCATACATGCTGCACAGACTGCTCACAACTTCAGGGAGATCGTTAATGTATATAACAAACAAAACCGGGCCTAGCACACTGCCCTGGGGCACTCCACTTATCACGTCTTTCCAGTCTGACATAGACCCATTGACCTTCACCCTTTGCTTTCTATCACTTAGAAAATCACCGATCCAATTTTTGACCAGTCCATGGATACCATATTGGATTCGATCAAACTTTCGCACAAAAACTCCTCTTTTCTTTGAATAACTGAAGAAAGGAGGAATAAAGAGGTTACACACCTTGGCTCAGTGATTATTAAAAATAATGGTCTCAGTTCGCTAACTTCGACCATTATTTTTAATAATCACTGAGACTCGGCATGTAACCTCTACATGTAATAATCACTGAGACTCGACATGTAACCTCTACATAATCACTGAGACTCGGCATGTAACCTCTACATAATCACTGAGACTCGGCATGTAACCTCTACATGTAATAATCACTGAGACTCGACATGTAACCTCTACATAATCACTGAGACTCGGCATGTAACCTCTACATAATCACTGAGACTCGGCATGTAACCTCTACATAATCACTGAGACTCGGCATGTAACCTCTACATAATCACTGAGACTCGGCATGTAACCTCTACATAATCACTGAGACTCGGCATGTAACCTCTACATAATCACTGAGACTCGGCATGTAACCCTACATAATCACTGAGACTCGGCATGTAACCTCTACATAATCACTGAGACTCGGCATGTAACCTCTACATACGCATGCATGCACACCCACACCCACACACGAAAGAAATCAAAAGGAATAGCACAGGAACAAATCAAACAGGCAAGTCACACACCCACACCCACACACCAAAGAAATCAAAAGGAATAGCACAGGAACAAATCAAACAGGCAAGTCAATTCCCAGTACCCCCCAACAAAATAACGCCAAAAATATGAGGAAAATATAAAAATTGTAAGAGAACAAAAAAAGAAGAGAAATACATATCTAAAATAAACAAGTCGCGTAAGGCAAAATAACAACATTTAGTCATGCTGTCGAACTCACAGAATAAAACTCAACGCACTGCTTTTTTCACCAAGACCACATACTCGTAGTTTTGTCAGTCCACAGCTCGTGGCAAAGGCAGTGAAATCGACAAGCCATGCAGAATAGTGCGGTAGTGGTCGCGCTGAGCAGGATAACACGCTTTTCTGTATGTCTATTCTTTTTAGCTTACCGAGTTTGTTTTTAATCCAAACATATCATATCTATATGTTTTTGGAATCAGGGACCGACAAGGAATAAGATGAAATTGTTTTTAAATCGATTTCGGAAAATAATTTTAATCATGATTTTTATATTTTTAATTTTCAGAGCTTGTTTGTCATCCACATATGTATATGTTTTTGGAATCAGAAAATAAGTGTGAGTTTAGATAGAGCGGACAGCGTCAGATAAACTCTATTTAAACGAGACAGATTAGCCGCGGGTGGAGGAGAAGGATGTTAGATACTTGAGGTAGGCCTAAAGGGATCAGTGTTGGCAGGTAGGGAAGAGAGGGTAGTAAAGCAGGATATCAACACTTAGGCCCGTAATTAGAAAGAGAGGGGAGAGGAGGACTTGTGAAAGTCAAGGAGAAGAGCCCAGCCGCAATGTCCATGTTGCCGGGGGGCTTGCACGTGTGATGCATCAGCGGGGGTCTATAAGAACGGGAGAGCAACACATTGTGGTCAGTCCTTACCAGCGCGGCGCAGCGGGCATATGCCAACTATTTCTTACCCCCCATCCACCCCCGGCATCCACCGTTGTATTTTGTTAGCAATCCGTTGCATGATGTTTTTAATTTTGAGGCAAATGCATGCCTGTTTGTGCCTTCACTTGAAGTGAGGTTGTAAAATAGCGAAGAATAAGATGAAATTATTTTTGGATCGTTTAATAAAAAAATAATTTTAATTACAAGTTTCCGATTTTTAATGACCAAACTCATTTATTAGTTTACCAAGCTGAAATGCAATACCAAAGTCCGGCCTTCGTCGAAGATTGCTTTGCCAAATTTTCAATCATTTTGATTGAAAAATGAGGGTGTGACAGTGCCGCCTCAACTTTTACAAAAAGCCGGATATGACGTCATCAAAGGTATATATCGAAAAAATGAAAAAAACGTCTGGGGATATCATTCCCAGGAACTCTCATGTCAAATTTCATAAAGATCGGTCCAGTAGTTTAGTCTGAATCGCTCTACACACACACACACGCACAGACAGACACACACACCACGACCCTCGTCTCGATTCCCCCTCTATGACTATGTTAAAACATTTAGTCAAAACTTGACTAAATGTAAAAACCAGGCAACATTTCTAAGCTGATGGGTAAAAGAACAAAATTAACTCCACAAGGCTACTTCAAACTTGAACTGAAATAGGAATCTATAGAATGAGCCTGATGTTAATAAGTCCAGGTTGGAAGTCGTTAATTTGAGGGGCGGGTCTGGTGGGTGGCACATAAGGCCAGGCTGGAAGTCGTTAATTTGAGGGGCGGGTCTGGTGGGTGGCACATAAGGCCAGACTGGAAGTCGTTAATTTGAGGGGCGGGTCTGGTGGGTGGCACATATAAGAAGGGTTAAAATAATTGTACGTACAAAACAATATTGCCATAATAAAATTAACATATATCAATTGTTAGTTTTAGTATGTATACTGTTCAAAAAAAGAAACGCATAGCTTGTAATATTTGGTTAATTTAGTTATATGGCTACAAGGATATCCACCAAACTGCAGAAAATGTTTATCTGGTCGTCGACCTTTCGTCCATTGCCACAAGTGAGCTCTGCACGTGACGCATGCGTTATCAGTGGCTACAATGTCAAAATTGCTCATTTGGCATGACCACTCGTCATGCTTCAGTGTAATCTCGTGAAACTCGGGGAATATTGAGCTCTCACCATGTCTTCCAAAACCCATAAAAGCGGATTGTTCGCCACAAAGAAATCAGACGACAATTCAGCGACGAAAGATGGCCCGATTGAGCAGAGAAGACCGCCAAATTGCATTGGGTCGTTTACAAGCAGGCCAAAGTCAAAGTGCAATCGCCAGGCACTTCCACGTGTCCCAGAGCACCATCAGTAGACTGTGGGTCAGGTTTCAAGCCACTGGCTCCGTTGCTGACTTGCCACGAGCGGGAAGACCAAGGGCGACAACTGCTGCTCACGACCGCTTCATACGGCTCCGCCACCTCCGGAATCGTTTCCTGTCGGCCTCATCTTCTGTCCAGGCTCTCCCCGGGCCACACCGATTATCGGACCAGACCGTGCGGAACCGCCTGCATGAAGCTGGTTTGAGAGCTCGCAGACCTCACAGAGGAGCTGTCCTCATCCGCCGCCATCGCCAGAACCGAGTGCAGTGGGGCAACCAGCACCTTCGCTGGACCGTCCGGAATCACTGGAGACACGTGTGGTTCAGCGACGAGTCCTACTTCCTGCTCCAGCGACATGATGGTCGGAGGAGGGTCTACCGGAGAGTAAACGAACGTTACGCGCCCAACTATGTGGATGAGGCACCCGTTCATGGTGGTGGAGGCGTCATGGTGTGGGGGGCGATCAATACCGCTGGAAGGAGCACCCTGGTGCACGTCCAAGGGCGCATAACTGCCCAGCGATACGTGGAGGAAATTCTGCGCCCACACGCCCTTCCTCTTCTGGCTGACCAGGATGCCATATTCCAGCAGGACAACGCTCGCCCGCACACAGCACGACTCACCACCCAGTTCCTCACCGACCACCATGTCCAGGTGCTTCCCTGGCCATCCATGTCGCCAGACATGAACCCGATAGAACACCTCTGGGATGAATTGGACAGACGTGTGCGCAGGCGAGAAGAAGCGCCGGCAAATCACCGCGATCTATTGCAGGCACTTCAGGAGGAGTGGGACACCATCCCACAGCAAGATATCCGGCATCTGATCCAGTCCATGCCCAGAAGGTGCCGGGCAGTTGTTGCTGCTCAAGGCAGTCACACCCCCTACTGACTTGACAGCCTCAGCACCCAATCGTATTGATTGACTGATTGATTTGAAGATGCAAATGAACTGTGTGTGCATTCAACTGTGTCCATACCAAATTTCAAACAAATAATCTAAATATTGGATTTTCTGTTAATTTTTTCGAAAAATAAAACAAATTTGGCAAGTAGCAACTATGCGTTTCTTTTTTTGAACAGTATATGTTATCACAACTGGCACACACAAACAGGAATGGGCCTATTGCTTCCGCCTTTTGACTTTCTTTTCTCATTTTTTCTTCCCTTCTTTTTTTGCTCATTGTTGTCAGTGTTATTTAGCCACATTGTTGTCAGTGTTATTTAGCCACATTGTTGTCAGTGTTATTTAGCCACATTGTTGTCAGTGTTATTTAGCCACATTGTTGTCAGTGTTATTTAGCCACATTGTTGTCAGTGTTATTTAGCCACATTGTTGTCAGTGTTATTTAGCCACATTGTTGTCAGTGTTATTTAGCCACATTGTTGTCAGTGTTATTTAGCCACATTGTTGTCAGTGTTATTTAGCCACATTGTTGTCAGTGTTATTTAGCCACATTGTTGTCAGTGTTATTTAGCCACATTGTTGTCAGTGTTATTTAGCCACATTGTTGTCAGTGTTATTTAGCCACATTGTTGTCAGTGTTATTTAGCCACATTGTTGTCAGTGTTATTTAGCCACATTGTTGTCAGTGTTATTTAGCCACATTGTTGTCAGTGTTATTTAGCCACATTGTTGTCAGTGTTATTTAGCCACATTGTTGTCAGTGTTATTTAGCCACATTGTTGTCAGTGTTATTTAGCCACATTGTTGTCAGTGTTATTTAGCCACATTCTTGTCAGTGTTATTTAGCCACATTAGATTATTTAAACGTACCGCTGAAAATGTGTGAGATGATGTTTGCATGCAAATTATGGGACAATACTTTCACAAACTTATGCAAACAGAAATTAAACGTTCCACAAACTTGACTTGACTTACTTGACTTATTCCTGTAGACTCCCTGTGGAGCATAGGGCCGCAAACTTGACTTACTTGACTTATTCCTGTAGACTCCCTGTGGAGCATAGGGCCACAAACTTGACTTGACTTACTTGACTTATTCCTGTAGACTCCCTGTGGAGCATAGGGCCGCAAATTTGACTTACTTGACTTATTCCTGTAGACTCCCTGTGGAGCATAGGGCCGCAAACTTGACTTACTTGACTTATTCCTGTAGACTCCCTGTGGAGCATAGGGCCACAAACTTGACTTGACTTACTTGACTTATTCCAGTAGACTCCCTGTGGAGCATAGGGCCACAAACTTGACTTGACTTACTTGACTTATTCCTGTAGACTCCCTGTGGAGCATAGGGCCGCAAACTTGACTTGACTTACTTGACTTATTCCTGTAGACTCCCTGTGGAGCATAGGGCCGCAAACTTGACTTGGCTTACTTGACTTATTCCTGTAGACTCCCTGTGGAGCATAGGGCCGCAAACTTGACTTACTTGACTTATTCCTGTAGACTCCCTGTGGAGCATAGGGCCGCAAACTTGACTTGGCTTACTTGACTTATTCCTGTAGACTCCCTGTGGAGCATAGGGCCGCAAACTTGACTTACTTGACTTATTCCTGTAGACTCCCTGTGGAGCATAGGGCCGCAAACTTGACTTGACTTACTTGACTTATTCCTGAAGACACCCTGTGGAGCATAGGGCCGCAAACTTGACTTACTTGACTTATTCCTGTAGACTCCATGTGGAGCATAGGGCCGCAAACTTGACTTGACTTACTTGACTTATTCCTGTAGACTCCCTGTGGAGCATAGGGCCGCAAACTTGACTTGACTTACTTGACTTATTCCTGTAGACTCCCTGTGGAGCATAGGGCCGCAAACTTGACTTGACTTACTTGACTTATTCCTGTAGACACCCTGTGGAGCATAGGGCCGCAAACTTGACTTACTTGACTTATTCCTGTAGACTCCCTGTGGAGCATAGGGCCGCAAACTTGACTTACTTGACTTATTCCTGTAGACTCCCTGTGGAGCATAGGGCCGCAAACTTGACTTACTTGACTTATTCCTGTAGACTCTCTGTGGAGCATAGGGCCGCAAACTTGACTTGACTTACTTGACTTATTCCTGTAGATTCCCTGTGGAGCATAGGGCCGCAAACTTGACTTGACTTACTTGACTTATTCCTGTAGACTCCCTGTGGAGCATAGGGCCGCAAACTTGACTTACTTGACTTATTCCTGTAGTTTCCCTGTGGAGCATAGGGCCGCAAACTTGACTTGACTTACTTGACTTATTCCTGTAGACTCCCTGTGGAGCATAGGGCCGCAAACTTGACTTACTTGACTTATTCCTGTAGTTTCCCTGTGGAGCATAGGGCCGCAAACTTGACTTGACTTACTTGACTTATTCCTGTAGACTCCCTGTGGAGCATAGGGCCGCAAACTTGACTTACTTGACTTATTCCTGTAGATTCCCTGTGGAGCATAGGGCCGCAAACTTGACTTGACTTACTTGACTTATTCCTGTAGACTCCCTGTGGAGCATAGGGCCGCAAACTTGACTTACTTGACTTATTCCTGTAGACTCCCTGTGGAGCATAGGGCCGCAAACTTGACTTGACTTACTTGACTTATTCCTGAAGACTCCCTGTGGAGCATAGGGCCGCAAACTTGACTTACTTGACTTATTCCTGTAGACTCCCTGTGGAGCATAGGGCCGCAAACTTGACTTACTTGACTTATTCCTGTAGACTCCCTGTGGAGCATAGGGCCGCAAACTTGACTTGACTTACTTGACTTATTCCTGTAGACTCCCTGTGGAGCATAGGGCCGCAAACTTGACTTACTTGACTTATTCCTGAAGACTCCCTGTGGAGCATAGGGCCGCAAACTTGACTTACTTGACTTATTCCTGTAGACTCCCTGTGGAGCATAGGGCCGCAAACTTGACTTGACTTACTTGACTTATTCCTGTAGATTCCCTGTGGAGCATAGGGCCGCAAACTTGACTTGACTTACTTGACTTATTCCTGTAGACTCCCTGTGGAGCATAGGGCCGCAAACTTGACTTACTTGACTTATTCCTGTAGACTCCCTGTGGAGCATAGGGCCGCAAACTTGACTTACTTGACTTATTCCTGTAGACTCCCTGTGGAGCATAGGGCCGCAAACTTGACTTGACTTACTTGACTTATTCCTGAAGACTCCCTGTGGAGCATAGGGCCGCAAACTTGACTTACTTGACTTATTCCTGTAGACTCCCTGTGGAGCATAGGGCCGCAAACTTGACTTACTTGACTTATTCCTGTAGACTCCCTGTGGAGCATAGGGCCGCAAACTTGACTTGACTTACTTGACTTATTCCTGAAGACTCCCTGTGGAGCATAGGGCCGCAAACTTGACTTACTTGACTTATTCCTGTAGACTCCCTGTGGAGCATAGGGCCGCAAACTAGCCTTTCTTGATTTTTTATTGTGCAAACACACTTTCCTTTCATTGTCCTCATTTTATTGTGCAAACACACTTTCCTTTCATTGTCCTCATTTTATTGTGCAAACACATTTTCCTTTCATTGTCCTCATTTCATTGTGCAAACACACTTTCCTTTCATTGTCCTCATTTTATTGTGCAAACACATTTTCCTTTCATTGTCCTCATTTCATTGTGCAAACACACTTTCCTTTCATTGTCCTCATTTTATTGTGCAAACACACTTTCCTTTCATTGTCCTCATTTGGTTCAGACTACATACACATCCTTAAAAAACAAATGTCAACAAGAGAAACTGAAAAACACGTCTACTTGAGGAAAAATACACAGCCACATGCTTTAGCCCAGGCAGTTGGTACATTGGTTGTCAGGCAGTTGGTACATTGGTTGTCAGGCAGTTGGTACATTGGTTGTCAGGCAGTTGGTACATTGGTTGTCAGGCATGCGGGAAGTTCAAACTAGGAAACGAACAAAACGGCACTCTTCAAAATCAATCCTTACTCTTCTCCGATGCGGCAGAGCGGATTGAGATCTGGGATCCTGCGAGGGAATTCTCTTCCTTTTCTGAGTGGTACGTGCCAACAGGTGAGATTAACAGCATACACAGTCACAGATCAACACAACCACACCCTGTATTCATGGCATATACAGTCACAGATCAACACAACCACACCCTGTATTCATGGCATATACAGTCACAGATCAACACAACCACACCCTTTATTCATGGCATATACAGTGGAACCCACTTTTAAGACCACCTAATTTAAGGCTTCTCTGTTTTGTAAGGCCCAGCTTGCTTTTAAAGTTTTTAAATTGACCTCCATTTTAGGACTCCCTCCCTTTAAAATGAAAGACCTGATTTTCTCAGATTGTTAATTGTCGGTCTTGAAGAGGGGTTCCGCTGTAATCATATTCAGCTCTTCCCGTTATACTTAACCTCTTCCGCTGTAATCATATTCAGCTCTTCCAGTTATACTTATCCTCTTCCGCTGTAATCATATTCAGCTCTTCCAGTTATACTTATCCTCTTCCGCTGTAATCATATTCAGCTCTTCCCGTTATACTTATCCTCTTCCGCTGTAATCATATTCAGCTCTTCCCGTTATACTTAACCTCTTCCGCTGTAATCATATTCAGCTCTTCCAGTTATACTTATCCTCTTCCGCTGTAATCATATTCAGCTCTTTCCGTTATACTTATCCTCTTCCGCTGTAATCATATTCAGCTCTTCCCGTTATACTTATCCTCTTCCGCTGTAATCATATTCAGCTCTTCCCGTTATACTTATCCTCTTCCGCTGTAATCATATTCAGCTCTTCCCGTTATACTTATCCTCTTCCGCTGTAATCATATTCAGCTCTTCCAGTTATACTTAACCTCTTCCGCTGTAATCATATTCAGCTCTTCCCGTTATACTTAACCTCTTCCGCTGTAATCATATTCAGCTCTTCCAGTTATACTTAACCTCTTCCGCTGTAATCATATTCAGCTCTTCCAGTTATACTTATCCTCTTCCTCTGTAATCATATTCAGCTCTTCCCGTTATACTTAACCTCTTCCGCTGTAATCATATTCAGCTCTTCCCGTTATACTTAACCTCTTCCGCTGTAATCATATTCAGCTCTTCCCGTTATACGTAACCTCTTCCGCTGTAATCATATTCAGCTCTTCCAGTTATACTTATTCTCTTCCGCTTTAATCATATTCAGCTCTTCCCGTTATACTTATCCTCTTCCGCTGTAATCATATTCAGCTCTTCCCGTTATACGTATCCTCTTCCACTGTTTCGTCCTCAGTAATGCCTTGCGTGTGTTTCGTGTGTGTACAAATTCTGCTTTTTAACTTACTTTTAAATCAGAAATAACAGTTCTCACAAAGACCTCTGACGATCCTGAGGGCAAACACGATCTGGTCAAGGTGAGGCCATCAGTTTGACAGTAAGGCTAAATACACGTTTGTAGTGTTCCATAGACAATGGACATCCATATAAGCTTTACACATTTAGACATTCAGTCATTTTAACAACATACGTCAGATCCTTGTTTCTCACAAATTACAATCAATGTGCAATTGGTAAGTGCCACCGCACAGCACTGTCAGATTGACAAATGTGCTGAACAAGGTTTTATCCTACATACGTGAGAGAGACACTCGCGAGATAATAATCGTTCAAATCACACGTGTGTATATCATGTAAATGAGGTCATGTCAAGCAAGTCTGGCAGGGACCTGTTTTTCCAATGCTTATGATGCCAAAGTCACCGAGACAAACGTCATTATAGAAAAAAAAATTGCGCTCGCTAATTACCCTCGATGAATTTTTAGAACTAACACGTCACGCCACACTTTCAGGGTGACGTTTCTTTACTTTGACGTAATAGATTGCACGAGGCTTTAGAAGAGATCGAGGTTCCAAAACAAGCGTCTTCAAGTTAGCTGCCTCAACAGCAGGACATTTTCAGTAAATTACACGTAAGTACAGTATGTTGGATAAACAGAATACTACATGGCTTGCTGTGTCGTACCAGATTTACACTCGTTGCTTTTTCAAATAGTGAAAAGCTGGCTTTCGCTCGCAGTTCAATATTTTTAAAAAAAATAGTGTAAATCTGGTACGACACAGCAAGCCACGTAGTATTCTCTATGTTACACAAAGTATCACAACACAAGACCCCAGGTTGACCAAGACTATCATCAAACGTGACAAAGTATCACAACACAAGACCCCAGGTTGACCAAGGCTATCATCAAACGTGACAAAGTATCACAACACAAGACCCCAGGTTGACCAAGACTATCATCAAACGTGACAAAGTATCACAACACAAGACCCCAGGTTGACCAAGACTATCATCAAACGTGACAAAGTATCACAACACAAGACCCCAGGTTGACCAAGACTATCATCAAACGTGACCTACACTTCCCTCCCTTCCTCCTCCCCTTCCTAAACATGCAAACAATCACGATTATTTAGCACAACAGCAGTGAAACATAATAAAAACAGAGACAGTTAAAATCTAACAACAATCAAACCAAGGTCAGACATCCATCAAACCAAGGTCAGACATCCACAACATTTGACAACAATCAAACCAAGGTCAGACATCCACAACATTTGACAACAATCAAACCAAGGTCAGACATCCACAACATTTGACAACAATCAAACCAAGGTCAGACATCCATCAAACCAAGGTCAGACATCCACAACATTTGACAACAATCAAACCAAGGTCAGACATCCATCAAACCAAGGTCAGACATCCACAACATTTGACAATTTCCCAATTTTAAATCATACATGTACAACCACTGGTTTTCAGAGAAAAACACAGAAATCTAACACCAGATCAGTGACTACCACAATGGTAATACGGGTATTATGAACAGTTTGGACAAAAAACTAGTTCCTCACAAGTACACCCAAATTGTACGATACACAGTAAAGAATTCAACATATCTCAAGTACACCCAAATTGTACGATACACAGTAAAGAATTCAACATATCCCAAGTACACCCAAATTGTACGATACACAGTAAAGACTTCAACATATCCCAAGTACACCCAAATTGTACGATACACAGTAAAGAATTCAACATATCCCAAGTACACCCAAATTGTACGATACACAGTAAAGACTTCAACATATCCCAAGCACAAGATGAGGGAAGTACAGCTCACCTTTTCTAGGGGCGGCAGAAGGTCCCTCGTCCTTTCTCTTCTTCCTTCGCTCTTTTTTCTCCATGGCGCGCAGAGACAGTTTCTTGCACTCCTCCGTGGTGGACATGAACATCCGGCAAAACTAAAAATGCAACCGAAAAAGGTAAATCTCATTTACCTGTATCGCTACGAATGCAATGCATCAATCTAAACTTAAACAGGCCCAAATCTCACAAGCAGTTACATGGTTCAACGAAAATGTTATAACAGAATGTGGTAATGTGCAATCATTTTAGTCCTGAACACCTCTTGTATTGGTGCAAGCGGATGATGACAACATAAATGCCGCGGAAAAAAAGAAAATGCTTCTGAAAAACTCATTTATTTCACGTAAAAAGGAAAATGATGTGGTAAAAATGGATATAAAAATTATGTTATATGTACCACCATTGCAATTTCTCCATGTGAGATAATAAAGTTAATTTGATTTGATTTGATATTATCACCATCCGCTAAGGATCGAACCGAGCTGCAAGAGAGATTGGAGATTTGGTAGAGAAATAAGATAACAATGTTATACAATCTCATTATCTTTCCCTTTCCTATTCAGAAATAGCAACATAATTGATTCCAATATACACTAGACCTAAAAGTATTTGTGATTACAAACAAAAGTTAAATTGCTTCTGGTTTCATCAACACAGAGCATGAGCATGTACACTACTTACAAATCTGCTCTCTCTCACACACACACACACACACACACACACACACACACACACACACACACACACACACACACACACACACACACACACAGACATGCACCCACAAAACACACACACAGACACGCATGCTCGCACACACACACACACACACACACACACACACACACACACAAAGACATGCACTTACAAAACCCACACACATGTACAAACACACACACCCATGCACCCCCACAGACACACACACATGTACAGTACACTGACACAGAGTAGTCATCAACAGCTTTAACAGACAGCTGCCCAGCATGATATTGAAAAGGAGAAGCCTTAAAGTGAGATGGGCCCTTACATGCAGGTGGTCACGAGACAGCCACAATACGTTCATTCATGCATTCCCCATCTCAGTCTAACAAGCATGGCTTTACACAAATCATGGAAACATTTGTGGATCCCCTCCATGGGCAGCTTTCAGTCTGTCTGACGACCAGCTGATACATGACAAATCTGTCTGACGACCAGCTGATACATGACAAATCTGTCTGACGACCAGCTGATACATGACAAATCTGTCTGACGACCAGCTGATACATGACAAATCTGTCTGACAACCAGCTGATACATGACAAATCTGTCTGACGACCAGCTGATACATGACAAATCTGTCTGACGACCAGCTGATACATGACAAATCTGTCTGACAACCAGCTGATACATGACAAATCTGTCTGACGACCAGCTGATACATGACAAATCTGTCTGACAACCAGCTGATACATGACAAATCTGTCTGACAACCAGCTGATACATGACAAATCTGTCTGACGACCAGCTGATACATGACAAATCTGTCTGACGACCAGCTGATACATGACAAATCTGTCTGACAACCAGCTGATACATGACAAATCTGTCTGACGACCAGCTGATACATGACAAATCTGTCTGACGACCAGCTGATACATGACAAATCTGTCTGACGACCAGCTGATACATGACAAATCTGTCTGACGACCAGCTGATACATGACAAATCTGTCTGACGACCAGCTGATACATGACAAATCTGTCTGACGACCAGCTGATACATGACAAATCTGTCTGACGACCAGCTGATACATGACAAATCTGTCTGACGACCAGCTGATACATGACAAATCTGTCTGACGACCAGCTGATACATGACAAATCTGTCTGACTACCAGCTGATACATGACAAATCTGTCTGACGACCAGCTGATACATGACAAATCTGTCTGACGACCAGCTGATACATGACAAATCTGTCTGACGACCAGCTGATACATGACAAATCTGTCTGACGACCAGCTGATACATGACAAATCTGTCTGACGACCAGCTGATACATGACAAATCTGTCTGACGACCAGCTGATACATGACAAATCTGTCTGACGACCAGCTGATACATGACAAATCTGTCTGACGACCAGCTGATACATGACAAATCTGTCTGACGACCAGCTGATACATGACAAATCTGTCTGACAACCAGCTGATACATGACAAATCTGTCTGACAACCAGCTGATACATGACAAATCTGTCTGACAACCAGCTGATACATGACAAATCTGTCTGACAACCAGCTGATACATGACAAATCTGTCTGACAACCAGCTGATACATGACAAATCTGTCTGACGACCAGCTGATACATGACAAATCTGTCTGACGACCAGCTGATACATGACAAATCTGTCTGACGACCAGCTGATACATGACAAATCTGTCTGACGACCAGCTGATACATGACAAATCTGTCTGACGACCAGCTGATACATGACAAATCTGTCTGACAACCAGCTGATACATGACAAATCTGTCTGACAACCAGCTGATACATGACAAATCTGTCTGACGACCAGCTGATACATGACAAATCTGTCTGACAACCAGCTGATACATGACAAATCTGTCTGACAACCAGCTGATACATGACAAATCTGTCTGACAACCAGCTGATACATGACAAATCTGTCTGACGACCAGCTGATACATGACAAATCTGTCTGACAACCAGCTGATACATGACAAATCTGTCTGACGACCAGCTGATACATGACAAATCTGTCTGACGACCAGCTGATACATGACAAATCTGTCTGACGACCAGCTGATACATGACAAATCTGTCTGACAACCAGCTGATACATGACAAATCTGTCTGACGACCAGCTGATACATGACAAATCTGTCTGACGACCAGCTGATACATGACAAATCTGTCTGACGACCAGCTGATACATGACAAATCTGTCTGACGACCAGCTGATACATGACAAATCTGTCTGACAACCAGCTGATACATGACAAATCTGTCTGACGACCAGCTGATACATGACAAATCTGTCTGACGACCAGCTGATACATGACAAATCTGTCTGACGACCAGCTGATACATGACAAATCTGTCTGACGACCAGCTGATACATGACAAATCTGTCTGACGACCAGCTGATACATGACAAATCTGTCTGACGACCAGCTGATACATGACAAATCTGTCTGACGACCAGCTGATACATGACAAATCTGTCTGACAACCAGCTGATACATGACAAATCTGTCTGACGACCAGCTGATACATGACAAATCTGTCTGACAACCAGCTGATACATGACAAATCTGTCTGACGACCAGCTGATACATGACAAATCTGTCTGACGACCAGCTGATACATGACAAATCTGTCTGACGACCAGCTGATACATGACAAATCTGTCTGACGACCAGCTGATACATGACAAATCTGTCTGACAACCAGCTGATACATGGCAAATCTGTCTGACGACCAGCTGATACATGACAAATCTGTCTGACAACCAGCTGATACATGACAAATCTGTCTGACGACCAGCTGATACATGACAAATCTGTCTGACGACCAGCTGATACATGACAAATCTGTCTGACGACCAGCTGATACATGACAAATCTGTCTGACAACCAGCTGATACATGACAAATCTGTCTGACGACCAGCTGATACATGACAAATCTGTCTGACAACCAGCTGATACATGACAAATCTGTCTGACAACCAGCTGATACATGACAAATCTGTCTGACGACCAGCTGATACATGACAAATCTGCCTGACGACCAGCTGATACATGACAAATCTGCCTGACGACCAGCTGATACATGACAAATCTGTCTGACGACCAGCTGATACATGACAAATCAGAGTATCTGCTGGCTTTTCACATCAATTCAAAATATTCAGTGACTGTGTATGAGTCAGAACAAAGCAACGTATGGAAATTCAGAAAACGTGACCAGAATTCATGCAAAAATAACAGTTCATTATCTGTACTAAAGAGACGACTAAAGACAGAAAGACTAACACTGTTGCTTATTGTTATAAAGTGATGTTGCCAGCAGACCACGCTGTGATTCCGATGTTGCTTTTTGTGATAAAGTGATGTTGCCAGCAGACCACGTACGCTGTGATTCCGATGTTGCTTATTGTTATAAAGTGATGTTGCCAGCAGACCACGTACGCTGTGATTCCGATGTTGCTTATTGTTATAAAGTGATGTTGCCAGCAGACCACGCTGTGATTCCGATCTACATGAAGCACATCATGCACCTTTCAACTATCAACAACTGACATCAATGTTACAATCACAAGTTACCTTCCGGTAGTCAAAAATGTTTCGCTGAAAAGAGCAATTTTTGTTAACAACTATAAACAATGATGGATTGGTTTCATCTCTGTTTGTTAGGGTTTGACAGAAGTGTATTGTATAAGCACATCAAGACTTCTGTTGTAAAAGAATAAAAAAAATAAAAAGTTCACAGCTATTTTTTTAGAGATGCATTTGAAGAAGTCACACGACAGTGACTAGATGCTGAGGAAATGATTTAAGCCTTAGCAGTACATGTGTGCATCCACATACCTTACATACTGCTTCCATTAACATTATCCTAGTCTCCACTCCTTAGAAGAGAACTGTGGATTTCTACACAGTAATAACAACAGCGTGCAAGTAAGCATAGAACCTCCTTAATAGACATCCCTCCCCGCTCCCCCCCCCCCCCCCCCCAATTTAAGACTTTACCTTTTCAAGAGCTTGTTTTTTTTTAGATTTTCTGTTTATAACCTCTGTAAATGTACCCCCTTGTTAGACTCCCTCCTTCTTAAAGGCACAGTAAGCCTCCCGTAAACCATCACAGATACTGTCAGGCTTTTACACCCTTCCATTTGAACGCTCACCAAACGGGAACATCCTAGGTGCACTACGTAAAGAGCGAGCAATATTTGAAGAATTAATTTTGCGCCGATTGCTCAGAGACAATAGGACCGTGGTGCGTTTTGGCACTAGACCTAACTTTTAAAATCTAAATAATAAATTGACAGCTTGTTACACAAACATTCTTAAATCATAAAAGAATTCTTTTTTTACAAAATCAGTACAATTCGAAGTTTTGAAAGTTTGAAAAAAGAAAAGCCCGGAAGCTGGATCACGCAAGGTCGTGGTTCTCGTAGCAGACGACGGTTTATAGGCATCGCCAGTTCCTCTGAACAGTCAAAAGCCATCGCTAGAGTTCTTGTGAACCACAGCCGTTTGTTTCGTGCATAGTGAGAGGTACATAATAACGTGCTATTGCAGATAAGCTCACATCGAGTCGCATTCAAATTACTAACTGACGACTGCATTGTGAAAAAGGGAAAATGGATCACACGGGTTTACGATGGCTCAGGGGTAAGATAAACCATGCAAAAATAAATTCTTTGAAAATTGCTCGCTCTTTACGGAGGGCACCTAGGATGTTCCCGTTTGGTGAGCGTTCAAATGGAAGCTTAGGTGTTTGTTCTGTGTGTAAAAGCCCGACAGTATATATATATCTATGATGGTTTACGGGAGGCTTACTGTGCCTTTAAGAAGGAGGGAGGCTTACTGTGCCTTTAAGACCTAAATTTCGCAGATTTGTTTAGGTCTGAAAAGGCGCCGGTTCCCCTGTCGTCAAATACAATCTGATACTTCTTCTTCTTCTTGTCGATCACTCAATCTGATGCTTCTTCTTCTTCTTGTCGATCACTCAATCTAATGCTTCTTCTTCTTCTTGTCGATCACTCAATCTAATACTTCTTCTTCTTCTTGTCGATCACTCAATCTAATACTTCTTCTTCTTCTTGTCGATCACTCAATCTGATACTTCTTCTTCTTCTTGTCGATCACTCAATCTAATACTTCTTCTTCTTCTTGTCGATCACTCAATCTAATACTTCTTCTTCTTCTTGTCGATCACTCAATCTGATACTTCTTCTTCTTCTTGTCGATCACTCAATCTAATACTTCTTCTTCTTCTTGTCGATCACTCAATCTAATGCTTCTTCTTCTTCTTGTCGATCACTCAATCTAATACTTCTTCTTCTTCTTGTCGATCACTCAATCTAATACTTCTTCTTCTTCTTGTCGATCACTCAATCTAATGCTTCTTCTTCTTCTTGTCGATCACTCAATCTAATACTTCTTCTTCTTCTTGTCGATCACTCAATCTAATACTTCTTCTTCTTCTTGTCGATCACTCAATCTGATACTTCTTCTTCTTCTTGTCGATCACTCAATCTAATACTTCTTCTTCTTCTTGTCGATCACTCAATCTAATACTTCTTCTTCTTCTTGTCGATCACTCAATCTGATACTTCTTCTTCTTCTTGTCGATCACTCAATCTAATACTTCTTCTTCTTCTTGTCGATCACTCAATCTAATACTTCTTCTTCTTCTTGTCGATCACTCAATCTAATACTTCTTCTTCTTCTTGTCGATCACTCAATCTAATACTTCTTCTTCTTCTTGTCGATCACTCAATCTAATACTTCTTCTTCTTCTTGTCGATCACTCAATCTAATACTTCAACTGTCTCCTTATAGCCACAGCCCTTTGCCACTAAAATTTTAGGGGGTGGGGGGGGGGGGGGGCAGAAAAAAATGACTATGACATGTTGAAGTTGCCGGAACCAACCTCTTTGTAGTCCAGGCGGCCATCTTTGTTCTCGTCGACTTCATCAATCATCACCTTGACCTCCTGCCGGGACAGTCGCTCCCCTTTCTGCAAATAATAATAATAATAATGAGGATCCTAAAATAGTTCTAAGCACATCATAAAAATATATAACAAATTCAATGAATATTTCTGTACGATCGGAAAGCTTTATCTGACACTCATAACATTTAGGTGTTTTTGTACATGTATACATGTACCTGCCCTCGCGTGTGTGTGTGTTAGTAGGTTAGTGTGTGTGTGTGTGTTAGTGTGTGTGTGTGTGTGTGTTAGTAGGTAAGTGTGTGTGTGTGTGTGTGTGGGGGGGGGGAATGTTTGTTTGATAGCGAGAGAAAGGGGGAATGTACGTTCTGGCTCACCGATTCCGACAGACCCTAAATATTAACGCAAAATAGGCTTCTGGACTAAACTTTTACTAAAATGAAACATGCGACAAAATCAGAAAAATACTGCATAAATCCATACCAAAAAAAATACAGTAAAGTAAGGTTGTTTTGAACCAATGCCGGGTCTGTCGGAATCAGTAACCCAGAACGTACATTCTCCCTTTCTCTTATACAACATTCTTAAGCTCAATACGCTCTCTCATTTACAAACTTTACTTCATATGTTCTTTCACTGTTAGAATTATATCTGATACATGCAATGTGACTGTCTAAACGAATAGTTAACTCTTTACAAGTGATTCTATTTTTACTTTTTCTTCCCGTCAGTGCTTCGTGTCGTATCGAAAACAAAAGCAGACGACAAATTTAGTCAGTTGGAGTTGTCTCCCGTACTCCTGTAGCATGCACTATTCAGTTTAGATCAGTGCGCTGCAGATCTCTGTGGCTGCACCAGACGGTTCGGGAATTCCCAACAAAAGAAAAGATCATACGGCACTGGCAACTTCAGTGTCAGCTGAACACGAGAGCGTTCGGTCTTTTAGAAGATTTGTATCTTGAAATGAAAATTAACGAATATCGCGCTGTCCGAAAGAATGGAGTACATATCGGACAATGACCACGCTCAGGCTAAAACGGATAGGACATCTGACCGACATGCGGCAATGTGAATCGGACATTTGGGGATTTTCATCGTTATATGTCCGATGTCCAACGCCTAACGACATCCCTGCCTACATTATTCTGATTGATCACAACCAAACCTACTATCATTGGACACATCCAAATGCAAACGTCTGTTCTTGAAAATTTCCCACTGATCTAAAAATAAAACCAGTGCAATTTCCTCTGTCGCGCTTTGCCACAGAAACTCACGGTTTGGCCTGTATTTCTGATTTGTGCGCAAAAGCTTTCTTTCTTTTTTCTTTTTTTTAACATAACAATGTTTAATGTCACTGTATGTTTAAAAGACCATGGTCATATTTGTAAAAACAATGTTAAATTAGAAAATAAATAACATTTTGATTTATGATTTTTCCTACACCTGTGCTGAAAATAAGAACTAAAAATGTCGGTATATAAGTCGCTCAAATACAAGAAGGTATGAATGGCTCGGTTTGAGTTTGTTGCAGTTGACCCTGCACAATACGATCTATGATGTTTTTGGTAACAATTTTGCCGTGACGTATTTCACAACTTCCTGTGTTACACAAACTCAATTTTGCCTGTACCAGAAACAAGCCAGCTCCGAAATTCTCAAGAATTCTAGGATTCTAAAAATAGTACCGTTCACGCGTGAACGGTAGGTCTTGCTGGTAAACCGGCGGCTTGGGTCACTCTGTTTCAACGCTTCGCTTCACAACGCTTCAATATTTAGGCTGCCTTTTCAGGCGGCCACCGAGTGCACTTTATGCAAATGACTTGTGTAATATTGTTCCACCACGATTGGTTCTGGTGTATCACGTGGTTCATGAATATTAAAACTTGTTTATTTGATTCAAGCTTTTGACAAGTGTACTTGGTGGCTGCTTTGAAACTCAACAAAGCCTACTCCCCTTTCACAAACACTTCCCCAACGCAAGCAACGCTGCAGTCAAAACAAAGCTGTCATAGCGGGTTTTCCCGATTGACAAAAATTCTTATTACACACTCAGACTATTTGAAGCCGCGTTTGTTCTCCAGTGTCCAATTGCATAAGAATATTCTGGTGATGAATAAACGCGCTTTGTGTCATTAGCATCTAAAGATTTCTTGTTTACAATAGTTGTGTTGATCTGATGAAGCGCGGAACTGATCTTAGGGTTGTCATGGTGAAACACTCGCTTCTGAAACAGTGCTTCCTTGTAGTTATCATGCGATATGCTCGACTTTACAACCTGTTTGCTTACACCCTTTGCTTTTTTAACCACCCCTTTCTCACTTGCAACACTGTACATCTTTGCACGCAATCCAACATACTCCTTAATTATCTTCCCATTCATTTCATCTTTCATCTTTCCAATAACCTTCTTGTTAACATTTGAGTGCAATGGTGATTCTTTAGGGTAGTCGCAAGTGTCATAAAAAGAATCTTTTCCTTTTACTGCAGGACTTTCAGCTTCTAGATCTTTGTAAATGTCATCCGCTGGAATGTCAAGTAAGAATGAATCTGTGTCTGTGTAAAGTACTCTCGATTTGGGATATCTTGGTTTCAAATAATCATACAAAAACTCAAGCATCAACAGTTTTGACAACTCTAGCACAGTAAAGCCTATGAATACTGGTTTGTCAAGCTTGACTACAAGTTTTTTCATTAAGATACCATACAGCTGTTCATGAAAGTATTTAAAGTCTTGATACTGTGGTTTGGATGTCAGCTTGATGGCCTCATTTTCTCTTGTAACAAGTCTAACATCCTTTCTCTTGTGTGGGTTTTCCATTGTCTTACCAAAGCAACTGTTGTTCATCAGTTTAAAAAAGTCTTTCTCTGATGCATCAGCGGCTTTGGTTCTCAGTTCTGTGTTTTTCATGATGTAAGGTTTCATAAACTGTTCTTGATCAAATAAAATTATACGATGAACAGCCTTCAAAATTAATCCATGTCTAATGTAAAACTGTAACAGTCTGTAGTGACACACATACTTCTTTTTGTGAAACAGATTGGGCACCAGCTTTGGAGGTTCTCTTGGGTTTACTTTTAACCTCTCAGCCGCTAAAGGATAATCATTATGTAGATCATGAAGTGATAGTGGATAGTCTAAGTCAACTTCTAGTATCCATCCCTTTCGACTGTCTGGGCCTGCTTTTAATATTGTCAGCACAACACATTGTGAAAATGGTCCTGAATAGATCTTAAAGTTCCGAAGTGGAAGCGTCTGACACATTGCCCAACCATACAAATTGTTTGCATCTAGATACATGATGTAATTAGAAGGTTTCATAGGATCAAAGTCGTCCAAGTATTTGTTGTTGGCTTTGCAGTAATTGTGTGAAGCCATACTGATTCCTCCACGTAGTCCATTTTCAATCATCTGAAGTGTAGGTAGATCTGATAGCAAGTCAATCTTTACTCCTGTAAATCTAAGAAATGCATCCCAGCTCATGCCTGGTGCAGATATGTAATGTGAAGGATCTAGATTGTAGTGCTTCATACATGTTCTTCTGTAATTCTCAAATATATCTGCAAGTAAACAAACATCAGCCAACAAATATTGATCATGATAATCACCCATTGTATTACATCCTAATTTATTCCATGCAGTCTTAGCGTGTTCATAGTCTTCGTCACTTATACCCTTACCCTTCAGCCGTGAGAAGTAAGCATCCTTTGGCGGTAACTCATCTTCATCAAACCTCTCCCACGAATCCATGTATTCATATGGATAGACTCCCTTTCTAACTAAGTCACTGTCAAAGTACTTACATGTGATTGGGAAAGCAGTTAGTGATGAAGATAAAGACTCAAGTGTTCCCATCAGATGTTGAGCAGAATCGTAGAAGTATAAACTATTCAGAGTAAAGGCCATGTACTTTTCTGAAGACTGCGCAATGCATCTTGCTTTGTATTCATCAGTTACTGCCTGCATGATCAGATGTGAATCATAACCGCGCAAGTTATGGAAGAAGATTGGAAGCTTCCAAGTCTTAGGATCAAACTTTAATTGTAGATTACATTTGCTGTGTGCTGCTCCTCGGAACTGCCCACTTACATGATCATGATCTCTTACTATTGGATTGTCTGTGTTTGGTGTTAGACTTTGTTCGCATATCCAACACTGTGTGGTAGAGTTAAACTGTTCTTGGTCTTCAGGTTTCATAACAATGTCTGAAAGATTCAGTTGTTTGGAGCAGTCATTTCGCACTTGGTTCATTTGCTGTAAGAAGTTCTTTGCTGCATTAGGTCCTCTGTACAATTGCGGTTTAGAATGTTTACCATCTGAACTAACAACAATAAATGCATATGAACAGACTTGATGATTACTTAGAGTTACTGTTTTAGGTAGGTCTTTTGGTAAAGGTCCTTCATATGGCACAATGATAGATTCAAAGTCAGCATAAACAACATAAGGATTTTTCTGTAGTTTGCATACATTCTTAAAATACACTTTGCTGTCTGGCGGTGGTGTTGTTAACTTCACAACCGCATCATCAACGCTCTTACAATGTTGCTTGTGTATAAGTGCTGCATGAATTGATGGAATACGCAAGAGACATCGCCTACAAAAGTCTTGTTTACTATTGTGATTGCTTGTGCTCGCCATCAGTCTACTCATTGTACGAATCAAAGTGTAATGATATTTTACACCATCAGTCATTAGTAACATGTCAACATGGTTAGTATCACAATCACCAATCGTTGGTGAGTTCTTTGATATTCTGACTGGTTTCAGTTCATCTTCTTCATCCCACGTGTAAACATTTACGGTGATGGGTTTGTTTTGCTGTTCAAATTTGTCAATGCTTGTAATGCTGACAGGAAATTCAATACCAGTAAAGTTTAGTTTATTTCTGTATGCATGATAGTTAGACACTCTTTCTGCATTTTTCTTTACACTGTACAGCAGTCCCTGCAATGTACGGCCCCCGGCGTGAGCGGACACCTGACATGTACGGACACATTTGCTCGGCACGGAGTGTTTTCCTTCTATATTTGCCCCCCCTTAAACGGACACCTGCAAAACGTGGACACGGACACTCATTTTCGGTCCCAACAGCAGGTCATACCTCCAATGTACGGACAGACCATCGTCAAATTTTCACCACAACAAAATCGATAACAGAGCAGTCCGGCTCTTGGTACAAAGATCACAGCCGCAATGGCGTGATGACAGTCACTGATAACTTGAGTGCACGTGTACCCATCAGCATCAGGAGGGGGGGGGGGGGGGGGGGAGTAGTTTTAGTCAGGAGTGGAGTACCTACGAAGATGCCAACATGAAACTGCACTGTGCTCTTTATTCTCGTCTGTTGGACGTAAACAACAAAAACCACAGTCGATGAAGGTCCTGAGCGAAAGAGAATGAAAAACCGGCCACAGTTCTCAGCATCGTGTGGATATGTGTGTAACCTCTTTCATTGACCAGTGAGTCGATTGCCTAATCTGTGAACCCTTCAGTTGTCTTGCTTTGTCAAACACACAGTCAACTGGTTTTGCTCTGAGTGAACAGTGCAGCTGGCCTCTCTTGGCACAGCCCCAAACAGTACATGGCTAGAGGGAGTGAGAGAGAGGGAGAAGGGGGGGGGGGGGGGGGTGGAGGGGTAGCTGGCTAAACTCTGTGGGGTGTCCGGTGTCACTGCATGTCAGCAGGAAGAGCATTGGAGAAAAATAGAGAGGTGTACTCTTCCACACAATTTCCAAGCATCAGTTGTCACGGCTTGGGGTAGGCATTAGTGACGGAGAGTGGGAGCTAGCTGTGTTCTGTACAGTGTATTTCCGACTGAAGAGTGAAAAGTCACTGCCATGCCACATGATCGGCATGCAGTCAATAAAGCCAGACAAGAAGAAAATAAATTACATGATTATGACATGCAGCTTTATCTGCTGCTATTTATTCAAACTGGTTTTCAAGCTTATTCTTGTAAAGCATCTGCACACGCTCCTCTGTGCTGTGTTTGTGTGGCTGCTTTCGTATGTCAGTGCATGATGAGTGTGTTCACTGCCTTGAGGATTTATTTTATCTCTTCTTTTCAACACTTTTCATACAAATCATTTTTACAGAAAGTTTAAAGAAGTATTAGGAGTTTATTGTTATTGTTTAGTAGCCACAAGAAGTGATTAGCATAGACTCAATCCTGTTGTTACTTTGTCAGTGTGTTTCTGTGTGAGTGAATGGGGGAGGGGGTGTGTGGTCACCCCTCCCGTGAACGGACACCTGCAATGTACGGACAGTTTTGCTATGGCCCAAGGGTGTCCGTTCATGAGAGGGACTGCTGTACAGTCTTGCCAGAACACACCACATAAAACATTTGTCATCATCATTCTTTATGTTCAGCACAGCACGTTTTTTGACAAGAGCAGGAGGTAAAGGTATGTAACTTCTACCTCTGATGGGGGCAAATTTACTTAGCTTCAATTCTATTTTTAGAATTTCACCTTCTGACCATCCGGATCCTTTCATCTTTGCATCCTCTGCAGCTTGCTCAAACCGTTTCATCATTTCATCTGCCCAGTTTCCATTCAATTCTGCCATAGAATTAAGTGCTAGTTGTCTGGTTGAAACATGAACTTCTAGCACCTCATCACTGACTGTTTTGTATTTTATTAAACTGACTATCTGCACTTTTACTGGAGGTTCAATCAACAAATTGTTTGGAATTTGTTCAATGGCGTCTTGCACACTGGACTGCACATTTTGAGGATCCGTTACTTGTAATTCAACGGTGTCAAATACTGTCGATAAAGATTCTAATACAGAGTCTTCCATCGCTGTGAGTTTGATTTTATAACTCAAAATAAAAATATAAATTAAAAAAATGAAGTTGCTTAGAATTCTTTCTCAGAGCTTCCATTTTTGTTAACACTATAAAATCTGAAATAAAAAATCATTTAACATTTGTACCACGTGGAACTAATTGTAATTCCTCTTTTACAAAGGCTCTTTGCGGTGCTGGTTCTCTCAAGTAATATATAGGTGGATTTGTCTCTACTACTCTCTTGATTTCATGAATGTCAATACTCCAGATTGGATCCGTTGCACGCTTCCTGCTGTCACCCTCAGCTTCACCGGGTGCATATAAATATCTGACTTTCTGATTGAAAGGTAGTAATGCCACTGGTGTTGTTGACTTTGGAGCAACAGGTATTGTTTTCTGTTTGATTGCATCAACTGGTCTTAACCCTGTAGCTTTAAATACCTCCAGATTCATTGCTCTAAGTACTGATGGTAATCTTTTGACCCATTCAGTGTTACGCAATTTACTTTCTGTGTCCAAAAATTCCTGATGGTACTGATATGAAAACAGTTTTTCTGCCAACTGTTTGTTAAAGCTCTCAACAATAGCCTGTGACCTGTGGTTTCCTGGAATACCTCTCTTCACTGTAACATGATGTTTTAACAGAAGCTGGTTGACAGCTCCTTTAAACTCCTTACCATCATCGCACTGAATCATTCTGGGATACTTTAGTGGTCCACGTCTGTAAATTTCTTGCAGGGCAACAGCTGTAGCTATAGCACTTTTCTCTGTCAACGGTTCAGCATCTTTGTATCTTGTTGCAACATCAACTACAGTCAGTGCATACTTATATTTCTTCCTTCTGACTGTGTCGTGCGGTAAATACAGCAGGTCTATTTGATGAGTGTCATTCGGTTTAATGTTAACAAAGTGTGGTCGTGTAATTTTTCTTGGTGCAGGTAAATAGATCTGCCAAACTGCCTGCTTTGACAACCATTTCTTTGCTATATCTTGAGAAACACCTGCTGCGTCACTGAGCTTGTCAATAGCAGTTCTTCCTTTCCAGTATCCTTTTGGGGAATAATATATTTTAGATAACAAAGCATCACTCATGGTTTTTTAAATGACAGAATATTAAGATTTGACAGCACGCGCAATAAAGTAAACAACAGCCATACCAATAACAATGAAAACAATCTCGCCCACCTTCTGCTCTTCTGAAGGCTGATAAAAGTCACCCAGTTTTGGAGGAGCACTTGTCTTCATTTTCTTTCCAGTTACAAGATAGTATTCTTGAATGGCTGCATCAACATTGGCAAAGGTTTTGTTTGCATGTCCTTGCTGCCTGAGTTTATCATTCATAAAGTCTAACTGCGCAATTCGTTTCTTCTCGTATTCATCCTGTGCTTTCGCCAGTTGTTCCATGGCTTTGTTGTGCCTTTCCCTCTCTTCACCATTTTGCAGTTTAGAAAACAAATAGTTGCTGCCAGAAAATGCAAGCGCATTTACAATCGCACCTCCCACCATCATAACCAAGCTAGCCATTTTATTGTCTTACATGTTTATATTTTCTGGAATAATTCCTTGCTTCACCAAAAAGTCTTTTGTTGCAAAGGAAGCTGTCACAACACCAATTAGTTTAGCACCGTCTTCGAAGTCTAACTTTCCCAAGTCGGCTGGTTTCATTCTGAGGAGACTTTTACCCAGCATTGTGTAACCTACACTCAAGCCTCCAATCACTGCAGCGTGATAAACTAGATTAACTATTGTCTTTTCAGAACTCATTTTTATGTTATCAAAATTAAAATATTAAAATTATTCCATATGAAATGAATCCACTGCAGGTACTACTGTGGGCTTTGTTATTGTTTGTACTGCTTTGTTTGTTGGTTTTGGTGTTTCTGATTTTGGTGTTTCTGATTTTGGTTTTTCTGACACTTTATATTTGCCTTGCCAAAGTTTGTAAAGCAAGTATCCACCTCCTCCAACAACAGCTGCTACAGCTACTTTTCTGTATGATAGAAATGAAGATTTTAATTCTTGATCAGTTTGTGTGACCTTAGTCACTTCAGGAATGTTTGGTGTCTGCTCAACTTCAGACATAATGTTCTGCTTTGCCTTTTGATTTAACTTTTTTTGTCTGTTCCATTCGGCTAGTTTTTTTCCTGCTTCTACTCTACCAGGTTTCTTTGTCACTGTGTTCACTTCTGGTATTTTCGTCTGCTCCACTGTCTGCTTCAACTGATCTGTCATCTTTTTTATTCTGAAAATTAATGTGTTTGAAAGTAATTAATCCAGCAACAAATGGTACTAATAAAGCACCAAATCGATAATACAGGCCACAGGCAAGAGATTCGAGGGACTTGGAAACAACAGGGTCATGAGTTAGATCATGTGTTAAGTCTTCCTCCGAGTCGAGAGGTGTAAAATGTCCAAAAATCTTTGTGTACAAACCTATAACAGTCTGTCCAATACTTCTAACCATCTTAGAACCAAGCACTGATTCATACCGTCCATGATACTTTTCTATATCTTCTGAGGAAAGATGTTGTACTTCTTCCACAGTTAACTGCTGCCCAAGGTAGTGTTTTGTTTTTCCACAAACAGCAAGTGAATACAATCTTTCTTTTTTATCAGGTATAGTCCTACTGTCACAGATTTCAATATCTGTAGCAGTCTGCATCAGCAATTCATCACAGTTCATTTTATTTTGATGCAGAATAAAATTAAAATCTAGTAATTAAACTTGAGTAAGAACTTAGGTAGGAACTTAACAAGAACTTAGGTAGGAACTTGAGTAAGAACTTAGGTAAGAACTTAACAAGAACTTGAGTAAAAACTTGGGTAAGAACTTGACAAGAACTTGTGTAAGAACTTGACAAGAACTTGAGTAAGAACTTGACAAGAACTTGAGTAAGAACTTGACAAGAACTTAGCAAGGATTTCTACAAACATACATACTGAACTGGTTGATCAGTTTTTAAAACCAGTTTCGAGTGCTTAGAAGATTTCAGATTATTCTTTATTCTTTCTCTCTCCTGTTTGTTTTCAATGACATCATTTTCTCGAAGACACTCTTCAAAACTGTCACGGTCCTTTGAATAGAACAATGTTATTGTTTTGAGTTGCTCTCTAAAGTCTTTCAGAACTGCATTGTATTTTTGTGTTAATATCCAAACTGATATTAATGCATGTCGTCCACTGAATGCAAGCTTTGCTAGTGCACTTTTCTTTCTAACAATGTCACGTTCTGCTGCACAGTCATCAATAATAAACAGTGTTGGCGTGTTCTGAAAAAGATCGAAATAATGCTCCAAGCAAACATTTAGACGATCAGAAGGATTTACAATAAATATATTTTGATCAGACCATATGAATTTTCTCTCCTTGTATGTTCTGTTATGCTTTATGGTTGGACAGAATATGACTATGTGTTCAAAGTGATTTATGTAAACAGTCTGTAATAAATCCAAAACATATCTTGTTTTGCCGCAACCTGTTGCCCCACAAATCAAAGAACAGTGTGGATCTTTTGGAAGAAAATCTAGATACTTCATTTTAACACGTTCAATAAACAATATCCTGTAATCTGCTTTCAGAGATGTTTAACTGCGCATCTGACACAACAAACACGTAGATCTTAACTGATTTACTACTACTCCCTACTTCCTTTTCAATTTGTATTGTGATTCCTTCTGATCCGTTTTCAATTCGCCTTCCACTTCCATGCAGTTTGTTGTCGTCAGTTGTTCTGAGATCCAGCCATAACGCATATTTATTTGTCAAGAAATCTTCTACGCCAACACCGTGTAAATGTAGATCTTTAGCCACAAGATCAGATGTTGGGTCTTTCAATCTTCCTCCAGTAAAGTACTTTCTTGCTTCATCATAGTGTTGGTATGGCAGCATGCCAGATGCAAATATTTGGTTTGGCTGCCCTTCAATTGTGCAATATACTCTATTGATTAGTGGATTGTAAAACTTTTCTATTTGCCTTTCATATGAATCTTTTGGTTCCTCAAACAACATAAGTATTCCCTTCATTGACCTAGCTGGTGTATTCAAGTTAATGTTCCAGATTGGATCAGCCTGGCTTTTTGAAAGTGTACTGTGATTCAACACTCTTTCATAATAGATAGGCAGCTTAGAACTGTACTGATTTTCTATAAGTCTAGCCAGTTCAGGATGGTTTACAACATCAAACTCTAAAGAAATTCCAGACACCTTATACTTTGCTTCCGGGTCTTGTGAAAGCATAACACGATCATAACTATTGAAAGTCAGGTCGTATGACAGCCTGTCACGCAATGCTCCTTGATAGAAGGGAGGATGTGAATTTATGAGTTCAAAGTCAAGTGGAATACAAAATTTGTTTCCAAAAGCAACATTGACAGCGTTATCTTTTTTGTTATTGTCAGCTTTATCTCCTGCTCCTATTCTAACTTTTATCCCATTGTCTGACTGAATCCCTTGAAACACTCTGTTTTTCTTTTCATTGTCAGTCAACCAATTATCTGCGTAAACTAAAAAAACATCTGCATTATTCAATGACATCACTTCCCGCCCTTCCAGTTTGACAGTAATCTTCCTCACAATTGCTCTTCCTACATTATAAGCCAAAGTCCTATTTTCATCTGAGCCAGATTCTAATTCTAATTTGAATGATAGTCTTACAGTGCCTGGTACAATAACATCGTTCTTACCCAGATTAGGAAACCTAACAGTAAGTATTTCATTCTGATCAATAGTAGAAGGATTATTTGTAACTATAACTGTTTGCCTTATTCCTTTTACCCCGAGAGGTTCTTTCAGCCTTCTGTAAGGATCAAGAACAGAACCGAACGATTGTGCCATCTTTTTTTATTTTCAAAATAAAAAATAAGTTACAAATGGCAGAAGGTTGATTTGAAGATTTATTTGAGCCAGCGGACGACATGAGCGAAGCAATCCCTTTGGTTCCCTACCATCATTCACTGCATTATGAGGTGGCACGACATGAACTTCTGGAAGGTAAAGTTAGAGATTTCTACAAAAGTTTAGGAGAAGAACCTGATGTTTTAGATCCAAACCAGTTCAAAATGGAAGCAAATCATTTATATACAACTAGCGATAAAGGAGAAAAAGTCCAACTTACATATAAATCTAATCCTGCTAAGTTTCTATCAAAAGTTTCACTAAAACAAAAACTTACTGCTAATCGACTTAGGCAATTAGATATTGTGCCTAGCACACGGTCATCACCTTCCCATGTTGTTTCCTTACTTCAAAAAGCAGAACTAGGACTACCAACTGCTACTCAAATAGAATCTGTTCCATTGCAAGATCTTAATAAACTTGCAGATGAGGCTGATCAACTTATACAAGAGATAGAGACTTCTTTTTCTGAGGAAACTTCACTGAAGACTCCACATGAACTATTACCTATGAGAGAAATAGAAGCCCTTAATCAATCACTACAAACCATCAGAGGTGAAATAGCAAATAATCTGTCAAAACTAGGTCAGCTGGATGAAGATATAAACAAAGAGAAACAAAAACTTGCTGATGCTGATGATTTGAACCTAGAACAAGAAGTAAAAAACAGAATTTCTAAGCGTTTAAAAGATTTGCAGGAGGAGAAAGCCATAAGGTTAGAAGTTCTAAGTAACAATAGAGAACAACTGAGAACACAGGTCAGCAGAATAAAAAATACAATTCAAAGAATCCTTTACGAAGACACAACTCTTGCTGAAAGAATTAGAACGCTTTTCAGAGAGCAGGGAATCACAATAGCTAGTATACTAACTGCGTTAGGATTTGCAATAAGCACATTAGTGTTAACACTCACAGGTGGCACTGTCACACCTCCACCTCCACCTCCACCTTCATCTCCATCTGATCCGGGATGGGTAAAGAAACAACTCAAACACATTGCAGAACTATTAAAGAAACTAGCAGCAAAAGCTTTGGATGCACTTCCAGGAATCATTGGTTCAATTGTTAGCTGGCTGTTATCTTTTGCAGGTAAAGTTGTTGGTTTCATGGCTGAACATCTCTGGACTCTAATAGTTTTAATTGCAGGTGTTCTGCTAACGAGAATAAAGCAAAAGTAAGCCTGCACCCACTCCACCAATTACTAGAGCAGTCTTCTGCGATTCATGATCATCACTAATACTAACAGCTTGATCATCCCTAGTGACAGAATGATCTTCACCTGCAGCCCGATCTTCACTTGTCACGCTTTGTTTCTGTTCATTGTGATATGGCTGTAACATCGTTCTGATTTCTGAATTCAGTTCTTCACCCTTTCCAAGCGGCTGGGTGTCACTAGCAATAATGATTTCATTGTTATAATTTGTTATTGTTCCAATCTGCAGCTGGAGATCAGAAGGTAACATGTAAAGGCCGTTACCAACAGCAAAGTCAACTTTTGATCTTGCATAACGGAGAGAGTCTTGATACCTTTTGATGCTGGAAGGCAGATCAACTGCAGAGTTTATGACATCTTCTAAATTTGATAACAACTGTTTCTGTGCACCAAACCCTGTGCTTGTTCTCATTATGTTTGATCGTGTCTGTGCCTGCGAGCCTAGCAAGCACCACGCATATGTTCGGATAGATTCATTGATCCTTTCAACACCTGATCCAGTGAAACCTTTGCCGGTGTCTAATATAAAAGTAGTCCATGCATTGTGGTGCTGTTGTTCTATTGATCCTAACTGTACCTGCACATTTGAAGAAAAAGATGTATGACCTGGCCAGTAATCAAAATTATACCTCCTGTGGACACCCCATAAATATAGTGTTCCCATGCCATGGTTTTTGTCTTGCTTTTGCCTAAAGTCGGTCTTAAAATCTATATTGAATTCATTGCAGAGACGCTCATACACTTTCATGTTTATCCTATTGTTGAATGGGTTCCAGCTCTTTTCATGCGGCATTGGTGCCTGAAGTTCAGACAAGATTCTCCTGCACTGATAGTAAACGTGAAATGTGTACACACACTTTGTCAGTAAGTTTGAATTATTCATGTGGTCTGCATAGGACACTCCACATCCTGTGGTTGCACAGAATATTGCAAAGTTTAACTGATTCTGATAGAACTGAATTGGGTGAGAGTTCCACATCTTTGGAACACTATCATTTTTGATTGGGGGATTTAGGTAAGAATGGAATGGGTCAGGCACTTTAACGCGAATGGATTGTGTTTCTGTTACAGCAAAGTCCAACTCATGGCAAGAAATAGTCTTTGGATTGTAATATGGTCCAGTTTTGTATTTAACGTCTTTGTTGAATTTATACTGACTCATTTTTGTTGTTGAATAAAAAATGTTTATCACACTAACAAATGTGAAGACTAGTGTGCCAGTTAAACTTGCAACCCCTATCAACAATCAAAATGGAGGAATGAAAGTTGCACTGCATGAAATTATGTACAAGGTTACTTGGTATAATATCAGTAAAAAAAAGGCTAACAACTGGGTTAGAATTAATGGTAAAACACATTCTGTAGAAGATGGTTACTATGACTTCTGCACTTTAGAGAAAGAATTGTTTGCTCCAGTAGGTATTACAGCGAGTTTAAATCATGCAAGTCTCATTGCTACTCTTACTATGCCCAAAACTAGAGAAGTAAACGTTGAGTTTCCAACCAAACTCCTTGATATGCTTGGAATTACAAAAATATACAAGGGAACACGTCCCATTGACATGGATGTTAACAGTGTACTGTTTGTTCACATGAGAGAGCTTAACACATCCTATAATCTGTTTAATGATCAGCGTTCTGATCTGCTTAGGATTCTTCCACCGAGTGATGCCTCTTTTTGTAAAATGCACGTGCCAACATTTAAGACACTTCAGTTCAAGGACTTGGAGGAAGGGTGTCATGAATTCCTACACATTGATCTGAAAAATCAAAGTGGACAACCAGTTGATTGTTTGTTTAACATTACATTGGAAATAGTTCCATAAAATATCGAGTATTAAAATGTCGAGTGGACCTACAATAATTTATCCTGTTGCATGTTCAACTATAGAGTTGAAAGATTTAGCAGATGCTATCGACTTTGAGAGCAATGCTGAAGTTGGTGCAGTGTATGCATTCGAGTTTACAGACACTGGTCATTACAAGAGAAAGGAAATCGACGATGAAAAGAAACCAAGATTTCTCAAACTAGGTCAAATCCGTGATGTTAATGTACCTGATCCAATTGTCGATGACACATTCTACATGTGGAAACATCAGAATAAAAAATGGGTACTTAGTCCTGTTATGAAAAAGATTGACTGGGAAATGAAGTTTGAATTTGTGAGTCCATACACTCTTGTTGGAAAAGACGACACATTCCGTAAGTCAATCAATGCTAAACCACTAATTGTTAGCCTTGCTCCTGCGATTAACAGCAGGGGAGAAGTTGCAGTTAAACCTTTCCATAAGAACAACTATCTCATTCACAGAAAACAAAGTGTTGAAAAGGACGCTGACACCATTGTCGATTTTATACCCAAGCTTCCAATAGGGCAGAATGCAACTATGATATTTGATATAGTTGTCAGGAAAAGGGAAGAAACCACAAACACTGTTCTAATGAGAGGAATAAATCTCAACTGGAGACCATTAAATGTTGAAGAAGTCAGAGTATTTATTGCTGTTCAAAAGGATTCTAACACAATAAAAAAACAGACGTCAAACCAAAATGTTGTTGTTAACGCAGATATAAATAATTTAACAGAAATAAGAAGTATTAATCTTACTTATCTTGATTTGATTGCTTTCTACTATACAGATAAGGTGTTAAGCAATGAACAGCTTCAAAGCTTAGCAGAAACACTGGCCAGTGAGAATTAAGATAAATATTTTATATTTTGCATTAAAAAGATGACTAGCAGTGTGAAGCTTTATCCTAATATTGATGAAAGTGCAGCAGAAAGTCAACAATTCAGACTGGCACACATTAGTAATATACAAAAACAACTAGAAGATGAATTAGAAAAATATTCTCGCGCTAGACGTAAGTACTCAACAACTTACAACAGCCTTTCTAATGCCAGCACTGGTTCTACTATCCTTGCATCAGCTGCAGGTGTAACGGGAACAATTCTGTTAGCTACCGGAGTTGGGACTCCAGTTTCTCTAATCCTAGGTGGTGTCGCAGCAGCAGTTGGTGGTTTATCATTTATAGCATCAGCTATAATGAAAAAAATTGTGAAAAAGCTTGAAAAACACGAATCCATTTCCACTCTTGCATCATCAAAATTGTCTAGCCTAAAACTGTCTATCAGTAAAGCACTTGAAGATTCAAAAGTTTCTGACGAAGAATTCAAACAGATACAAACAGACTTTGATGACTACAAAAGTAAGAAAGCAAGTATTCAAACAAAAACACGAGCTGAATATAACAAGCCAATCGATATAGAAGATCTGAAAAAGCAGTTTTTAAAAAAGGGGATTCAAATAGGACGGGAAGAAAAAGTAAAAATAGAATCACTTGTAAAGAGTTAACTATTCGTTTAGACAGTCACATTGCATGTATCAGATATAATTCTAACAGTGAAAGAACATATGAAGTAAAGTTTGTAAATGAGAGAGCGTATTGAGCTTAAGAATGTTGTATAAGAGAAAGGGAGAATGTACGTTCTGGGTTACTGATTCCGACAGACCCGGCATTGGTTCAAAACAACCTTACTTTACTGTATTTTTTTTTGTATGGATTTATGCAGTATTTTTCTGATTTTGTCGCATGTTTCATTTTAGTAAAAGTTTAGTCCAGAAGCCTATTTTGCGTTAATATTTAGGGTCTGTCGGAATCGGTGAGCCAGAACGTACATTCTCCCTTTCTCTTAGCGTAAAAACAGAGCAACAAGACACAAAGACAACTGACAACACACGACTCACAACACACGACTCACAACACACGACTCACAACACACGACTCACAACACACGACTCACAACACACGACTCACAACACACGACTCACAACACACGACTCACAACACACGACTCACAACACACGACTCACAACACACGACTCACAACACACGACTCACAACACACGACTCACAACACACGACTCACAACACACGACTCACAACACACGACTCACAACACACGACTCACAACACACGACTCACAACACACGACTCACAACACACGACTCACAACACACGACTCACAACACACGACTCACAACACACGACTCACAACACACGACTCACCTTCATGAGAGAGCAAAACAAACCACTGTCCTAAAATCAAATATATTAACAACTGACAACACACGACTCACCTTCATGAGAGAGCAAAACAAACCACTGTCCTAAAATCAAATATATTAACAACTGACAACACACGACTCACCTTCATGAGAGAGCAAAACAAACCACTGTCCTAAAATCAAATATATTAACAACTGACAACACACGACTCACCTTCATGAGAGAGCAAAACAAACCACTTTCCTAAAATCAAATATATTAACAACTGACAACACACGACTCACCTTCATGAGAGAGCAAAACAAACCACTTTCCTAAAATCAAATATATTAACAACTGACAACACACGACTCACCTTCATGAGAGAGCAAAACAAACCACTTTCCTAAAATCAAATATATTAACAACTGACAACACACGACTCACCTTCATGAGAGAGCAAAACAAACCACTTTCCTAAAATCAAATATATTAACAACTGACAACACACGACTCACCTTCATGAGAGAGCAAAACAAACCACTTTCCTAAAATCAAATATATTAACAACTGACAACACACGACTCACCTTCATGAGAGAGCAAAACAAACCACTTTCCTAAAATCAAATATATTAACAACTGACAACACACGACTCACCTTCATGAGAGAGCAAAACAAACCACTTTCCTAAAATCAAATATATTAACAACTGGAAAGAGGTAGTGTAGGACAAAAACACGTGCAAGATCTAAATATAAAAGATCTGAATATGTACAGGGAGACTGCAGTCAAAAAGAAGTTCTGGAAAAAGCTGCAAACGAAAAAAAGACAGATCCTCTCTAAAGTTTGTCAGTCAAATCAAATCAGAGACACCTCAGATACAAACATCTGCCCATATACTGATATCAGTGTTGTAGTGATATGATGTTGGTGTTTATGATGATGATGATTGGAAGCTATCGGTTCACACTCTCAGTCGCATTGATAGTACTACAGGTGTCTTGCGTTTACTTCTTCCCAAAACATTTTACCTTTACATCGACCCGGGTTCCAGGGTGACAAAACAAAAACACAAAAATAAAAAGACCAAAAAATACTGTACTCACGTGTTTGATGAAGACGAAACGAATAACAAATCACGACGTTTCGACCACTAGGGTCTTCCTCAGGCACAAATCACGACGTTTCGACCACTAGGGTCTTCCTCAGGCACAAATCACGACGTTTCGACCACTAGGGTCTTCCTCAGGCACAAAACACAGAAACAAGAAGAAGACAGAACAGAAAGAAGATCTTCAGTTTGACGGTTCACATTTTACGACTTCACTGTCTTTTTCTTTTTTCTGTGTTTTGTGCCTGAGGAAGACCCTAGTGGCCGAAACGTCGTGATTTGTTATTCGTTTCGTCTTCGTCAAACACGTGAGTACAGTATTGTTTGGTCTTCGTCAAACACGTGAGTACAGTATTGTTTGGTCTTCGTCAAACACGCGAGTACAGTATTGTTTGGTCTTCGTCAAACACGTGAGTACAGTATTGTTTGGTCTTCGTCAAACACGTGAGTACAGTATTGTTTGGTCTTTTTATTTCTCGCTCTCACGCGCAGTGTTCTGCTTTTGTCAAAAAACAAAAAACACAAAAAGTGAGGGAGTTCCTGGTTGAACAGTTACCGTGAGATGTATCCGTCGTCGTTGATGTCAATCTTACCGTGGTCATGATCTTGTACAGTTCATCCAGTGAGATGTATCCGTCGCCGTTGATATCAATCTTGCGGAACGCTTTCATCAAATCGTCCTCAGAGGTTGACGAGACTTTGCGGCACACGTCCACAAACTCATCAAACGCCATGGAGTCTGCAACACACAGCCAGTGCTGTACAGTAGAACCCCCTTTTTAACCAGATTTAAGACTCCCTCCTTTTTAAGACCTAGTTACTTGAGGTGGTTTTTTATAGAGGGGAGAATCGAGACGAGAGTCGTGGTGTATGTGTGTGTGTGTGTGTGTGTGTAGAGCGATTCAGAGTAAACTACTGAACCGATCTTTATGAAATTTTTCATGAGAGTTCCTGGGTATGATATCCCCATACATTTTTTTCATTTTTTCGATAAATGTCTTTGATGACGTCATATCCGGCATTTTTCAATCAAATTGATTGAAATTTTGGCCAAGCAATCTTCGACGAAGGTCGGACTTTGTATTGCATTTCAGCTTGGAGGCTTAAAAATTAATTAATGACTTTGGTCATTAAAAATCTGAAAATTGTAATTAAAATAATTTTTTTATAAAACGATCCAAAATTACGTTTATCGTATTCTTCATCATTTTCTGATTCCAAAAACATATAAATAAGTTATATTCGGATTAATAACAAGCTCTGAAAATTAAAAATATAAAAATTATGATTAAAATTAAGTTTCCAAAATCGTTTTAAAAACAATTTCATCTTATTCCTTGTCCGTCCCTGATTCCAAAAACATATAGATACGATATGTTTGGATTAAAAACACGTTCAGAGAGTTAAAAAGAATAGAGATATAGAAAAGCGTGCTATCCTCCTCAGCGCAACCGCTACCGCGCTTTTCTGGATTGTTAATTTCACTGCCTTTGCCACGAGCGGTGGACAGACGATGCTACAAGTGTACGGTCTTGCGGAAAAAATGCAATGCGTTCAGTTTCATTCTGTGAGTTCGACTGAGCTTGGCTAAATGTTGTATTTTCGCCTTACGCGACTTGTTTAGGTTTAAAAAGGGGTTCCACTTTTCATCCCCTGGTCATTCATCCCCTGGTCATTCATCCCCTGGTAACATCACTCACACACTGTTTCCTTGTCATTCTGCACAAACACATATCCAGGGATGTTGCAATAAATTAGTTTCGTCCCGAAAATTTGCCGGAAATGGTCAGTTTCAGCAATTTTCTGAAGTTTTAGCAGGCATTGCTTGGCACCATCTTCTCCCACCATGGAAAAGTTTGTCAATCCTGCCATTGATTTAAAATAAGTATCAGCCTTTTTCCAGCTGCCCGCCCTAAACAACATCCCTAAAGTGTGCGTTCTCTGTCAACCTAACGTGTCTGCTTGTGTTTGAGTTCAATCTATTGCTTTCTTTCCAACACCAACATGTCAGTCTTTGAACGGTTTACATACACTCTCTTTACATCACTTTCTTCTGCAGCCCTATCACACTGATATCATACAGCGCATGCCACACCACAGTAAAATGTCCAGTAAACGTTGTTACTGCGTGCTTACCTCTGTCGTCATCCCAGTATCTGTTGACCACTCTCTGTGATGGGTTTCTTACCTCTGTCGTCATCCCAGTATCTGTTGACCACTCTCTGTGACGGGTGTCTTACCTCTGTCGTCATCCCAGTATCTGTTGACCACTCTCTGTGATGGGTTTCTTACCTCTGTCGTCATCCCAGTATCTGTTGACCACTCTCTGTGACGGGTGTCTTACCTCTGTCGTCATCCCAGTATCTGTTGACCACTCTCTGTGATGGGTTTCTTACCTCTGTCGTCATCCCAGTATCTGTTGACCACTCTCTGTGATGGGTTTCTTACCTCTGTCGTCATCCCAGTATCTGTTGACCACTCTCTGTGATGGGTGTCTTACCTCTGTCGTCATCCCAGTATCTGTTGACCACTCTCTGTGATGGGTTTCTTACCTCTGTCGTCATCCCAGTATCTGTTGACCACTCTCTGTGACGGGTTTCTTACCTCTGTCGTCATCCCAGTATCTGTTGACCACTCTCTGTGATGGGTGTCTTACCTCTGTCGTCATCCCAGTATCTGTTGACCACTCTCTGTGACGGGTTTCTTACCTCTGTCGTCATCCCAGTATCTGTTGACCACTCTCTGTGACGGGTGTCTTACCTCTGTCGTCATCCCAGTATCTGTTGACCACTCTCTGTGATGGGTTTCTTACCTCTGTCGTCATCCCAGTATCTGTTGACCACTCTCTGTGACGGGTGTCTTACCTCTGTCGTCATCCCAGTATCTGTTGACCACTCTCTGTGACGGGTGTCTTACCTCTGTCGTCATCCCAGTATCTGTTGACCACTCTCTGTGACGGGTGTCTTACCTCTGTCGTCATCCCAGTATCTGTTGACCACTCTCTGTGACGGGTTTCTTACCTCTGTCGTCATCCCAGTATCTGTTGACCACTCTCTGTGACGGGTTTCTTACCTCTGTCGTCATCCCAGTATCTGTTGACCACTCTCTGTGACGGGTGTCTTACCTCTGTCGTCATCCCAGTATCTGTTGACCACTCTCTGTGATGGGTTTCTTACCTCTGTCGTCATCCCAGTATCTGTTGACCACTCTCTGTGATGGGTTTCTTACCTCTGTCGTCATCCCAGTATCTGTTGACCACTCTCTGTGATGGGTTTCTTACCTCTGTCGTCATCCCAGTATCTGTTGACCACTCTCTGTGATGGGTGTCTTACCTCTGTCGTCATCCCAGTATCTGTTGACCACTCTCTGTGATGGGTTTCTTACCTCTGTCGTCATCCCAGTATCTGTTGACCACTCTCTGTGATGGGTGTCTTACCTCTGTCGTCATCCCAGTATCTGTTGACCACTCTCTGTGACGGGTGTCTTACCTCTGTCGTCATCCCAGTATCTGTTGACCACTCTCTGTGACGGGTGTCTTACCTCTGTCGTCATCCCAGTATCTGTTGACCACTCTCTGTGACGGGTGTCTTACCTCTGTCGTCATCCCAGTATCTGTTGACCACTCTCTGTGACGGGTTTCTTACCTCTGTCGTCATCCCAGTATCTGTTGACCACTCTCTGTGACGGGTTTCTTACCTCTGTCGTCATCCCAGTATCTGTTGACCACTCTCTGTGACGGGTGTCTTACCTCTGTCGTCATCCCAGTATCTGTTGACCACTCTCTGTGATGGGTTTCTTACCTCTGTCGTCATCCCAGTATCTGTTGACCACTCTCTGTGATGGGTTTCTTACCTCTGTCGTCATCCCAGTATCTGTTGACCACTCTCTGTGATGGGTTTCTTACCTCTGTCGTCATCCCAGTATCTGTTGACCACTCTCTGTGATGGGTGTCTTACCTCTGTCGTCATCCCAGTATCTGTTGACCACTCTCTGTGATGGGTTTCTTACCTCTGTCGTCATCCCAGTATCTGTTGACCACTCTCTGTGATGGGTTTCTTACCTCTGTCGTCATCCCAGTATCTGTTGACCACTCTCTGTGACGGGTGTCTTACCTCTGTCGTCATCCCAGTATCTGTTGACCACTCTCTGTGATGGGTTTCTTACCTCTGTCGTCATCCCAGTATCTGTTGACCACTCTCTGTGACGGGTTTCTTACCTCTGTCGTCATCCCAGTATCTGTTGACCACTCTCTGTGACGGGTTTCTTACCTCTGTCGTCATCCCAGTATCTGTTGACCACTCTCTGTGATGGGTGTCTTACCTCTGTCGTCATCCCAGTATCTGTTGACCACTCTCTGTGACGGGTTTCTTACCTCTGTCGTCATCCCAGTATCTGTTGACCACTCTCTGTGACGGGTTTCTTACCTCTGTCGTCATCCCAGTATCTGTTGACCACTCTCTGTGATGGGTGTCTTACCTCTGTCGTCATCCCAGTATCTGTTGACCACTCTCTGTGACGGGTTTCTTACCTCTGTCGTCATCCCAGTATCTGTTGACCACTCTCTGTGACGGGTTTCTTACCTCTGTCGTCATCCCAGTATCTGTTGACCACTCTCTGTGATGGGTTTCTTACCTCTGTCGTCATCCCAGTATCTGTTGACCACTCTCTGTGACGGGTTTCTTACCTCTGTCGTCATCCCAGTATCTGTTGACCACTCTCTGTGATGGGTTTCTTACCTCTGTCGTCATCCCAGTATCTGTTGACCACTCTCTGTGACGGGTTTCTTACCTCTGTCGTCATCCCAGTATCTGTTGACCACTCTCTGTGATGGGTGTCTTACCTCTGTCGTCATCCCAGTATCTGTTGACCACTCTCTGTGATGGGTGTCTTACCTCTGTCGTCATCCCAGTATCTGTTGACCACTCTCTGTGATGGGTGTCTTACCTCTGTCGTCATCCCAGTATCTGTTGACCACTCTCTGTGACGGGTGTCTTACCTCTGTCGTCATCCCAGTATCTGTTGACCACTCTCTGTGATGGGTTTCTTACCTCTGTCGTCATCCCAGTATCTGTTGACCACTCTCTGTGACGGGTTTCTTACCTCTGTCGTCATCCCAGTATCTGTTGACCACTCTCTGTGATGGGTTTCTTACCTCTGTCGTCATCCCAGTATCTGTTGACCACTCTCTGTGACGGGTTTCTTACCTCTGTCGTCATCCCAGTATCTGTTGACCACTCTCTGTGATGGGTTTCTTACCTCTGTCGTCATCCCAGTATCTGTTGACCACTCTCTGTGACGGTTTTCTTACCTCTGTCGTCATCCCAGTATCTGTTGACCACTCTCTGTGATGGGTTTCTTACCTCTGTCGTCATCCCAGTATCTGTTGACCACTCTCTGTGATGGGTTTCTTACCTCTGTCGTCATCCCAGTATCTGTTGACCACTCTCTGTGATGGGTGTCTTACCTCTGTCGTCATCCCAGTATCTGTTGACCACTCTCTGTGATGGGTGTCTTACCTCTGTCGTCATCCCAGTATCTGTTGACCACTCTCTGTGATGGGTGTCTTACCTCTGTCGTCATCCCAGTATCTGTTGACCACTCTCTGTGACGGGTGTCTTACCTCTGTCGTCATCCCAGTATCTGTTGACTACTCTCTGTGATGGGTTTCTTACCTCTGTCGTCATCCCAGTATCTGTTGACCACTCTCTGTGATGGGTTTCTTACCTCTGTCGTCATCCCAGTATCTGTTGACCACTCTCTGTGACGGGTGTCTTACCTCTGTCGTCATCCCAGTATCTGTTGACCACTCTCTGTGATGGGTTTCTTACCTCTGTCGTCATCCCAGTATCTGTTGACCACTCTCTGTGACGGGTTTCTTACCTCTGTCGTCATCCCAGTATCTGTTGACCACTCTCTGTGACGGGTGTCTTACCTCTGTCGTCATCCCAGTATCTGTTGACCACTCTCTGTGACGGGTTTCTTACCTCTGTCGTCATCCCAGTATCTGTTGACCACTCTCTGTGACGGGTGTCTTACCTCTGTCGTCATCCCAGTATCTGTTGACCACTCTCTGTGATGGGTGTCTTACCTCTGTCGTCATCCCAGTATCTGTTGACCACTCTCTGTGATGGGTTTCTTACCTCTGTCGTCATCCCAGTATCTGTTGACCACTCTCTGTGATGGGTTTCTTACCTCTGTCGTCATCCCAGTATCTGTTGACCACTCTCTGTGACGGGTTTCTGCCTGCTTGCTGTAACACTGCCACAAGCACAACAAACATGTCAGACATAAACATTGACATAGACATAGAAACCTTTCTTATCTCAACAGAGACATTTGTTTGTGATGTATTATACGACAACAAAAATAAAAATGTTACCAGTGACTTTTGTTTGTGATGTAATATACGACAACAAAAATAAAAATGTTACCAGTGACTTTTGTTTGTGATGTATTATACGACAACAAAAATAAAAATGTTACCAGTGACTTTTGTTTGTGATGTATTATACGACAACAAAAATAAAAATGTTACCAGTGACTTTTGTTTGTGATGTATTATACGACAACAAAAATAACAAGAAGAGCAAACGCTCGATCGAGTCACTTTCGCAGTTCTGAATATTATATGAGGCATCAGATGGACAGGAAGAAATTGCTATTCACAACACAATGAGTCACGTTCACATAAAATTTGAGCCCGGTCACTTTTATAGTTTCCGAGAAAAGCCCAACGTTAAGTTGTGTGTTGCCGAACAGAAAAGGCTAGTTATCTCCCTTGTTTTTCTGATAACGTTCGTAAAAGGCTACAGATGTAAATACTTTGATGTAAAGAATAATCCTACAAAGTTTCAATCACATCCGATGAACTTTGTCAAAGATATAAAATGTCTAATTTTTCCTTTGACGCTGACCTGTGACCTTGAAAAAGGTCAAAGGTCAACGAAACCATCGTTAAAGTGTAGAGGTCATTGGAGGTCACGACTAAACAAAATATGAGCCCGATCGCTTTGATAGTTTCCGAGAAAAGATATAAAATGTCTAATTTTTCCTTTGACGCTGACCTGTGACCTTGAAAAAGGTCAAAGGTCAACGAAACCATCGTTAAAGTGTAGAGGTCATTGGAGGTCAACACTGACCGATTACATAGAGTCACTTTTTCTCAAGTGACTCAAAAATGTTACCAGTGACTTTTGTTTGTGATGTATTATACGACAACAAAAATAAAAATGTTACCAGTGACTTTTCAGAAATGTATTCATGACAAGTTCCCACTCTGCAGAGAAAGCAGTCAGGATGTTGGTTGTTGCTATGTGTTGCTATGTGTTGCTATGTGTTGCTATGTGTTGCTATGTGTTGCTATGTGTTGCTATGTGTTGCTATGTGCAGGGTCAGGATGTTGCTATGTGCAGGGTCAGGTTGTTGCTATGTGCAGGGTCAGGATGTTGGTTGTTGCTATGTGTTGCTATGTGTTGCTATGTGTTGCTATGTGTTGCTATGTGTTGCTATGTGCAGGGTCAGGATGTTGCTATGTGCAGGGTCAGGTTGTTGCTATGTGCAGGGTCAGGATGTTGCTATGTGCAGGGTCAGGTTGTTGCTATGTGCAGGGTCAGGATGTTGGTTGTTGCTATGTGTTGCTATGTGTTGCTATGTGTTGCTATGTGTTGCTATGTGTTGCTATGTGTTGCTATGTGCAGGGTCAGGTTGTTGCTATGTGCAGGGTCAGGATGTTGGTTGTTGCTATGTGTTGCTATGTGTTGCTATGTGTTGCTATGTGTTGCTATGTGTTGCTATGTGCAGGGTCAGGATGTTGCTATGTGCAGGGTCAGGTTGTTGCTGTGTGCAGGGTCAGGATGTTGGTTGTTGCTATGTGCAGGGTCAGGATGTTGGTTGTTGCTATGTGCAGGGTCAGGATGTTGCTATGTGCAGGGTCAGGATGTTGCTATGTGCAGGGTCAGGTTGTTGCTATGTGCAGGGTCAGGATGTTGCTATGTGCAGGGTCAGCAGGGTCAGGTTGTTGGTTGTTGCTATGTGCAGGGTCAGGATGTTGGTTGTTGCTATGTGCAGGGTCAGGATGTTGGTTGTTGCTATGTGCAGGGTCAGGATGTTGGTTGTTGCTATGTGCAGGGTCAGGTTGTTGCTATGTGCAGGGTCAGGATGTTGGTTGTTGCTATGTGCAGGGTCAGGATGTTGGTTGTTGCTATGTGCAGGGTCAGGATGTTGCTATGTGCAGGGTCAGGGTTGTTGCTATGTGCAGGGTCAGGATGTTGGTTGTTGCTATGTGCAGGGTCAGGGTTGTTGCTATGTGCAGGGTCAGGATGTTGGTTGTTGCTATGTGCAGGGTCAGGGTTGTTGCTATGTGCAGGGTCAGGATGTTGGTTGTTGCTATGTGCAGGGTCAGGGTTGTTGCTATGTGCAGGGTCAGGATGTTGGTTGTTGCTATGTGCAGGGTCAGGATGTTGGTTGTTGCTATGTGCAGGGTCAGGATGTTGCTATGTGCAGGGTCAGGATGTTGGTTGTTGCTATGTGCAGGGTCAGGTTGTTGCTATGTGCAGGGTCAGGATGTTGGTTGTTGCTATGTGCAGGGTCAGGATGTTGGTTGTTGCTATGTGCAGGGTCAGGATGTTGCTATGTGCAGGGTCAGGATGTTGGTTGTTGCTATGTGCAGGGTCAGGATGTTGGTTGTTGCTATGTGCAGGGTCAGGATGTTGCTATGTGCAGGGTCAGGATGTTGGTTGTTGCTATGTGCAGGGTCAGGATGTTGGTTGTTGCTATGTGCAGGGTCAGGATGTTGGTTGTTGCTATGTGCAGGGTCAGGATGTTGGTTGTTGCTAGGTGCAGGGTCAGGATGTTGGTTGTTGCTATGTGCAGGGTCAGGATGTTGGATGTTGCTATGTGCAGGGTCAGGATGTTGGATGTTGCTATGTGCAGGGTCAGGATGTTGCTATGTGCAGGGTCAGGATGTTGGTTGTTGCTATGTGCAGGGTCAGGATGTTGGTTGTTGCTATGTGCAGGGTCAGGATGTTGGTTGTTGCTATGTGCAGGGTCAGGATGTTGGTTGTTGCTAGGTGCAGGGATGTTGGTTGTTGCTATGTGCAGGGATGGTCTTATGCCATTTTAAAACCTGGTCACGGACCTCAAGAACGCAAAATGCAGTTTAGCTGCAGGTGTAGTAAAGAAACAATAACAATGAAGGTGCAATCATCTCACCTAGAATAAAGTCCTGCTTGCTGTCGATGGTGTCGTGGACGTCGTCAAAGACAGAAAGGTACGCAGCCTTGCACTCCAGCTTCAGTTCACTGCCAGAGTGGGACGTCCTGGAGCCGTGGGACGCATGGGACACGTGTGATGTGTGAGACGCGTGAGAAATACGACTGCTGTGGGACGCCGCTGATGATGGTCGACTCAATCGTCCGGTCGACATTGTGAATGTGTGATGGTACCGTCAACAGGCTCACGAGTCTTACCTGCAGAAAGTGTGATCATTGAACTATCAGAATATTCTTGAAGCTAATCTGTATTGAAAAGAGAAACCTGCATTAAACACACACACACACACACACACACACACACACACACACACACACACACACACTGACAGACAGGCATGTACACACACACACACTGTCACTGACAGGCAGGTATGCACACACACACACACACACACACACACTGACAGACAGGCATGTACACACACACACACTGACAGGCAGGCATGTACACACACACACACACTGACAGGCAGGCATGCACACACACACACACTGACAGGCAGGCATGCACACGCACACACACACACTGACAGGCAGGCATGTAAACTCACACACACACACACACACTGACAGGCAGGCATGCACACACACACACACACACACACACACACACACACACACACACACACTGACAGGCAGGCATGTACACACACACACACACACTGACAGGCAGGCATGTACACACACACACACTGACAGGCAGGCATGTACACACACACACACACTGACAGGCAGGCATGTACACACACACACACTGACAGGCAGGCATGTACACACACACACACACACTGACAGGCAGGCATGTACACACACACACACTGACAGACAGGCATGTACACACACACACACTGACAGGCATGTACACACACACACACACACACACTGACAGGCAGGCATGTACACACACACACACACACTGACAGACAGGCATGTACACACACACACACACTGACAGACAGGCATGTACACACACACTGACAGGCAGGCATGTACACACACACACACACACACACTGACAGGCAGGCATGTACACACACACACACTGACAGGCAGGCATGTACACACACACACACACACACACACACTGACAGGCAGGCATGTACACACACACACACTGACAGACAGGCATGTACACACACACACACACACACACACTGACAGGCAGGCATGTACACACACACACACTGACAGACAGGCATGTACACACACACACACACACACACTGACAGGCATGTACACACACACACACACACACACACTGACAGGCAGGCATGTACACACACACACACACTGACAGGCAGGCTGCTGTACACACACCTCTGCCAATAATTAAACCACCAACCTATCAAAACAGGGTAGATCATAGCAAAAGTGTTAAACGCTGAATGTATGATTTATCCCTCATTACCGTACTATGGAAATGTGTTTACATCGCAAAATACTCTATACTACATGTACCATTTCCCTGTTTACATGGCAAAATACTCAATACTACATGTACCATTTCCCTGTTTACATGGCAAAATACTCAATACTACATGTACCATTTCCCTGTTTACATGGCAAAATACTCAATACTACATGTACCATTTCCCTGTTTACATGGCAAAATACTCAATACTACATGTACCATTTCCCTGTTTGCTTGATCAAATTTAAAGTTTTTCAACTGCTGCCAATTCACTATTAGTATTAATAATTTAAAAAAAATTATTATTATATGAAGTCTTATATCGCGCGCGTATCTCCAGACTCGGACTCAAGGCGCAGGGATCTATTTATGCCGTGTGAGATGGAATTTTTTACACAATACATCACGCATTCACATCGACCAGCAGATCGCAGCCATTTCGGCGCATATCCTACTTTTCATTCCAAGTCACACGGGTATTTTGGTGGACATTTTTTATCTATGCCTATACAATTTTGCCAGGAAAGACCCTTTTGTCAATCGTGGGATCTTTAACGTGCACACCCCCATGTAGTGTACACGAAGGGACCTCGGTTTTTTGTCTCATCCGAAAGATTCTATACTACATGTACCATTTCCCTTTTGTTTAAAAAGAATACGCCACAGCAGGAAAATCTCAACACACACACACACACACAAACACTGTCTTGATATTCACAGTTTAGAACATGTCAGAGAAATCATCAGAGACAGAAAAGAGGGGCCGGATGGAAGAGCATGAATCGTCTTTTAACATTTAGCGCAGGCTGGAATTGGAAACAAATACACAATCACAACAGAGAGAGACCTACAGAGAGAGAGAGAGAGAGAGAGAGAGAGAGAGAGAGAGAGAGAGAGAGAGAGAGAGAGAGAGAGAGAGAGAGAGAGAGAGAGAGAGAGAAAGAGAGAGAGAGAGAGAGAGAGACATAGAGCTCTAGGCGGTATCCATAGTAAACAAAGCCCATAAACAAACGTGTTTCGCCTGAAAACATCGCTCTTACTCAAGTTACACAAAGTGCATCTGAAAATGATTTCCCAAACAGTCCTAAACGTAAAGTAAAGATCACAACCCAATCAGACCACGGTTGATGCGGGGGTAAATACCACGGTCTTATCTGCACGAACCTGTCTGGAATGGTACGCCGCGGAAAATCATTATTTCCGCTAGGAACCGTAACTCTGGCTGGAAGGCACTTCAAAGCACAGGCACTGGGATTAAAATTTCGTCCAAAAAGCGATAAGAGGTTTGGTCGCGTGAATGTTGTTGTTTGCTTCAGAGTTTTCATTACACACTTAGTTGTTGGACTCCGCCTCAGTGGTGTTTAATCATTGCTGTAGATAAACGGTTTCTATTGCATCTATGGATGATATAAAACTTGCGTTTTGACTCAGTTTAGTGCTCAGTCTGTCAGTTATTTTAAGGGTTGTTTTCATTATTTCTAAGTGTAGCAAAACATACTGCACCTGATTTGTGATGCGGAAGTCAAAAGGATAATTCAATTTTCTATCCTGAGACTGCAATGAATAATGCGGTTTGCTGACGGCTCTACGGCATTCACCGTTTATGTACGGCCCATAACCGTTAGCAGTTACACTGAATCGTGTGAGTACTCATTTTAGTGGCATTCTATGGAACGCCAGATACGCAATTCCGGCTGGAATTCCGCGCGGACTTTTGAGCTTTTCTCGTCGTTGATTGGTCAAAAATTCCGGCCGAACTTTTATTGTCCTCAGTCGCGCAACGCCCGGAATTCCGCCCGGACTTTGGAGCTATACTCTACTCACTAAAAACATGGAATGGGAATTTACCGGACACTCATTATGTAATTGCTTTGAAATCAAGGGCGATCACTCAAATTCTTCAAAACGCAGGATTACAAATAGCAATGGATGTTGCGCTGTTTATGGTGCAAGATGTGAATGCGATCATTGCCAAGACCCATTTTCATAGGTGCTTGAAGAAGACATTTTCTTACAGGCAGAATGTGAAATTAAACAGAAAAATACAGATTTTAGACAGATCTGTACGCAATTTTGCTCACTATATGGGCATCTACTTCTTTAGATACGTACTGAAATCAGCAACTGTCCTGCTTCCTTTGCAGACATGAATTGTGTTGTTGTTGTTGTTGTTGTTGTTGTTGTTGTTGTTGCAGACATAAATTGAGTCAAGTTGTTGTTGTTGTTGTTGTTGTTGTTGTTGTTGTTGTTGTCAGATGTATTTTCTGGTTTATTTTTGGCTGGTATGGCATTTTATTCAAGTGAGGGTATGTATATTTGTCATTCGACGAAAAGGCCTTGTCAGACCTTTTTTGACTTAAAAGAGCGCAAAGGAAGGACAACTGGAAAGAGGTGTAAAACGACACAAATGACTCATTTCATGCGCCATTCGTTACTCATCAGACTGCTAGATTTTTCCGTTAAGACCAAGGTCACAAAGAACAACACTGTTCCGAGAATATCTGCTCAGGCGTCAGTACCTGCTATTCCGACTGTGTCGTGTGACAGACGGTTTCTTCCACACGAGATTACGTTATTGTGGAGAGATCTACTTTTTGACGGAAGTGACCGAACAACTGTGAATGACGTCTCGGTGTATGTGAATGACGTCACAGTCATCGTCACAGTCTGTATCTTTTGAAGCATCGCATTCTTTATGACGCCTTTCTGTGTCTGCATCCGCGAAATGTTTGTTCATTCCGGGATCTTTGTCATCTATGTTCAGAACTCTGTCCTTATAGTTTCAGACTAACAGGCCTCCTGAGCTAGCCACTTTCCAAGGGCAGCTAAATTCGCGTATGGAAACAGTACTGTCGTCTGGGATGCCGTTTTCAGTATTCTGAGCGTTGAAGAATGTGTAAAGAGAAGAAACGAAAACAGCAGGACAAATAAAAGTCGTGTGTAAATTTTTTGGCTTTTGGAGGGACGATTTTGAGTTTGAATCCGTTCTTGCCATGCTCCTAAAGCGTGTAACATTGTAATTCAATCAAGTTTGCGCCGTTTTAATGAAACAGATCCTGTGATTGGTCAGAATGCCCCAACTCATTAAAAATTACAGGTGACTAATTGTCGATAGCCACTCGCTAAAAAATCCATTAACAACTCAACTAGTCTCGGTTAGCTTTGAGGGTCATTTTACAAACTGAAATAATTATGAAGTACCAACGAAATACCGAGACCATAAGGTATGCGAAGTGATGACGTCGAATACGTGACGTAAGTTGATGAATGATTTCTTTCGGACTACGTCAGTCAATTCCAAAGATCGCTTTTGTGATGAAAAGAATTTGTTTTGAGTTTGCTGTCCAGAAACCCGTAAAAAAAGATGGGAAAATGTATGTGAAAGAAAACAAAACAGGAGGAGAGTGATACGATAGGAATACAGAGACATATTTCTTGGGACTTGACCCTTGCAGGTAGGTGGACTGAAAGTAGTGTGTGAACAGAACAGAACCAATTCTGTCTGTTTACCATCGCATGAAAGCAGGAAAGAGATCGTCGTCAGATTGAATTACAATAACATTAACACGCTTCCATTTGAAACTTCTCGGTCTTCATCGTGGATTGACGCCCTCCCAAAGTCTAATTGAAGCCCTCCGTCGCTTCGCTCCGTTCTGTTCAAATAGGCAATACCGACATTCTTTTCTCACCATCAGCTAGAAACCTTGGATTCACCCTTTCATCTGACATGACCCTTAACAAACATACATCTTTAGTCTGTAGAGCAGCTTATTTTGAGCTTCGTAAGATCAGCACCATTCGCCACACACTCTCCTCTCAAACAACTAACACTCTTGTCTGTGCCTTTGTTCTTTCTAAACTTGACTACTGCAACTCTTTTCTCTCTGGCTGTCCTCTGTACCTCCTGCATAAACTACAAAAAGTCCAAAACTCGGCAGCACGCCTCATTCTCAAAGCACGAAAACGAGATCACGCAACACCACTTCTTCACACACTGCACTGGTTACCTATTCAAGCCCGCATTGACTACAAACTGTCCACCCTCTGCTTTAACTTCTTTTCTGGCTCGTCTCCTGCTTACTTCTCTGAACTCCTCACCGTCTATTCTCCAGCAAGACAATTCCGTGCCTCTTCTGACTGTCGCATCCTTACCATTCCACACACCAAAACCAAAACATACGGACAACGCACTTTTACTTTCTGCGCACCCACACAATGGAATTCTCTCCCCTTTCACATCCGCCACTCTCAGTCACCCCAAGCATTCAAACGAGCACTTAAAACGCACCTCTTCAAGAAATACAACCCCTGATTTTGTTTTCTCAGTCCATCAGTAGGCTACATGTAGTGTATTTGTTGTTTTAGTGATAATGTATATAAACATCTAGGACTGTTTTCAGCATTGTTGATAACATGTTCTGTTTGATTAAGGGTATTCAGCTGGTATTTCCTTGTTTTTTACTACCTATTTTATTCATGTTTTTATTACTTAGTTAGTGGAAGAATCTTTTGTAATGTATGTGTGATGGTGTATGCTTTTAATTAAGCGTTGTTGACTATGAATGTAGATGTAAATGCTTGTATAACTGTGTTTTAATTTTAAATGTGTCAAGCGCAAAGAGCATAATTGTAAAGTTATGATGTTGCGCTATATAAATGCTCATTTATTATTATTATTATTATTTTGGAATATTTAATGCAAGTAAAAGATTATAGTCAACGGGAAAGACAAGATTAATCAATTCTTGAAACATGAGTGTACTTTTTGGTCTTTGAAAAGTTGCAATTCGATTACATGTCAAGAAATCGCGTAGCAACCCTACAAATTGCCGGTTGATACTCTCACGCTCGGTAGGGTGAGACTCTCACGCAAAGTTTTTATTCTCTGGTTGAGACTCTCACGAATGATTTTTGCTTTATTTGAGCAAAAAACAACAACAATTTACTCGTTTATGCAGGCAATCTTTGTTTGTCCGGTATTTTGCCACTGATTCCTGTTCTCCTCCCCCCCCCACACACATATATACATGACCCCTCTCCCCATCATAGAGTTGTTATGTTCCCTTTTCCCCTATTGTAGTTTCGGCAAACTCGGGGTGTACCGCCTCTTTACAGACAGTATGAGTTGTCATTCATACCCTAATACACCCTTGATAATGTAAATGTCCGAGAAAACCCACACTGTTGCAGATCCTCTGTTATTGGGAAAAACAAGGATCATGGTGATTTTCTTGACATGATTCACTTGAATTTCTGCTTGTTCATGATCAAAAACTATATTTAACTACATTTCTAACTGTATAAGAGGCATGTTTGGAAGTGGATTGTGGAGTAAATATGTAAACCCGAAATACATGAAGTAAATACTAATACTTTGGCTCGGCTCGTTGATTTCATTAGAAACTCTCCTACTCTTTGTCTTAGTGAAGTTAGTCAGGTCTCTGATCAGATCTTCGTCCTCGCTTGATTTCTTCTTCTTCCTCTTCTTCTTCTTCTTCCGTGGTAGGACTGGGTTCTCTCGAACGTTGAAAAGTCCTGCAGGTTGTCCATACACTTTTGGATTTCTGCCATTCTGACCCAGTGACTGTGTAAAAAACATATCTCAGTGACGCAACATGCTCTCTCCAACGCTGGTGTCACTCACGTCAGTTTCAATTAAAGTGACAATCACTTTGCCTTTGCCGACTCTGATTCTGAAACAGACCAGATCCGCAAGTCAATCAATGCTTTGTGGATGAATGCTTGCAAGGCAAAACAAGTAAAGGGAAGTAAAAGAATCATCAAGAGAGAGAGAGAGAGAGAGAGAGAGAGAGAGAGAGAGAGAGAGAGAGAGAGAGAGAGAGAGAGAGAGAGGTTTTAAACATTAAGAGACAACATAAGAGATTTTGCATCAAATCCAAACAGGTAAACATGCTAAGACATGAAATATTCTCCGTTTTCCATTTGAAAAACTGCGTGAGAGTCGCAACTGGGACTGGGTGGCCGAGTGGTAACGCACTTGCGCTCGGAAGCGAGAGGTTGCGTGTTCAGGCCTGGGTCAGGCCGCAATTTTCTCCCCCCTTTCCTAACCTAGGTGGTGGGTTCAAGTGCTAGTCTTTCGGATGAGACGAAAAACCGAGGTCCCTTCGTGTACACTACATTGGGGTGTGCACGTTAAAGATCCCACGATTGACAAAAGGGTCTTTCCTGGCAAAATTGTATAGGCATAGATAAAAATGTCCATCAAATACCCGTGGGACTTGGAATAAAGTAAAAAAATTCCATCTCACACGGCATTAAGTCTCAGGAAACATGAATACACGCATGCAGGAAAAAAAAAATATGGGTAGCGCCGTATATTGTATGGCAGCTCGCTTTCCCCAGGGAGAAAGCAGCCCGAATTTCCATGAGGGTAACCTCACTGGACTATAAATCTTATCCAATCCAATCCAACCGAGTATGCGTGAGAGTCGCAACCTTTCAAAATAAAGCAAGCGTGAGAGTATCAACCGGCAATTTGTAGGGTTGCTACGCGATTTCTTGACATGTAATCGAATTGCAACTTTTCAAAGACCAAAAAGTACACTCATGTTTCAAGACTTGATTAATCTTGACTTTCCCGTTGACTATAATCTTTTACTTGCATTAAATATTCCATAATAACAATGAAAAGTCAACATTTTGGCGCAGAACGTTTGAAATGTGTCAATATTCTCTGCTCCCCTTTTACAAGTGCATTTAAATAATAAAATAATTCTGGAATATGGTACGCATACTTCTTATGCTAAAGTGCAAACAACAATAATACGATAAAATGTCTTTTTGTGAAAGTTATGATGCAATTTGTGGAGCAACTCACCTCGCTTTGCCGCCGCGTGAGAGCTGAAATGGATTGAACCGGAGCGTGGGTAGTTTCTTCGTATCAACCGGTTATACGGTGTGGTCCATCAGTAGGCTACATGTAGTGTATTTGTTGTTTTAGTGATAATGTATATAAACATCTAGGACTGTTTTCAGTATTGTTGATAACATGTTCTGTTTGATTAAGGGTATTCAGCTGGTATTTCCTTGTTTTTTACTACCTATTTTATTCATGTTTTTATTACTTAGTTAGTGGAAGAATCTTTTGTAATGTATGTTTGATGGTGTATGCTTTTAATTAAGCGTTGTTGACTATGAATGTAGATGTAAATGCTTGTATAACTGTGTTTTAATTTTAAATGTGTCAAGCGCAAAGAGCATAATTGTAAAGTTATGATGTTGCGCTATATAAATGCTCATTTATTATTATTATTATTATTATTATTATTATTATTATTATAATTTAAGTTATTGAGACATCCCAGTGCACTAAGGGATTTATAGAGCAAATCGAGAAAATTCATTATTGAACGAAGCGCATAGCGCTGAGTTCAATAATTATTTTCGAGATTTGCTCTATAAATCCCTTAGTGCACTGGGATTGTTTCAATAACGATATTGTCAGTACCGCCATAGAAACAAGAGGCGAAGCCTTCAAGGCTCACGTAAGAAATAGACAAACAGTAACACAAACTCAATCACTCCGTCACACATACACACCCACACACACAGTAAGCTTAGGTGACACTGTGCAAGAAAGAGAGACACTAGATCTAGATCTGTCTGTCTGCATGTAGCCTACTTTCAGGGACACGACTGCCAAATAGTCTCGGCCCGCTCAAAATAACAATGACCGAGACCACACACACCACGCGAGAGAGAAAGACTACAGGGAGGAATGCCGTCATGATGCATTAATTGACGTCAAACACTTTTGACCGTGACGTAATCTTATGCGAGCTTTATCCATAGTCTTGGATAACCACTCACACATAGACTCGGAAATGTTAAAGTTTCTACCACAGACATACACACGCACAAACACACACACACACGCACACACACACGCACAAACGCACAAACGCACAGACAGACAAAGTTACGATCGCATAGGCTACACTTCGTGAGCCAAAAAGAAGATTCCAAGCGCACATTTTGCAACGCGCATTTGAATAGGCATAACTGTGTGGTCAGGTCGTGTACAGTAAAGATCTACTTTTGTGTGGGGTGTCTCAAGTGTGTCGTGCTTTCGTCACACGCATTTTAATTTCTGTTGGTAAATTCCAGAGTAGCGTTAATCTGAACAGTGATGATCTTTCAGAGAGACCTCATTTGAACTCGGAGAAAGGGCTGTGCTCTTCATTATTTGCGATTCGAAACCTCCAGTCGAGCTTCGACGGATTGACTGTGCGGAGTGACTCCCCTTGAATTGACTCGAAGCCGCGGGACTCGACGGTTCGCACATTTTCAAAAAAAATGTGGCATATTTCTCGTGTTGTATCTTCACTCATCGGGGAGTCTGATACTAAATATGAACGGTAAGAATGCTCTGAACCCTACACGTATTATATCCCCATCGTTTTTTCGTTCACATTTGCCCAACATGTTAATTTGCTGAGCGGGGTTTATGTCGTCTGCTAGGGCAATCAAACCACTGCATGCAGTCTGCACTGACTGAGTCTGCACGCACGAGGCACGCTGGTAATAAGTCTTATAATGGTAAGAACGTTCTGAACCCTACACGTTTTCGATTACGATTGTTCTTGCCTTGAAATAATAATTCGGAAACCATTCATTTACTGAACTGATGCAGTCGTATTTCAGTGTAGTCAGTGCGGCTACGTATGACAGAGTCGATCGAGTCAGTCTTCCAAACTGGTCTAGCTGGTACGATATCGGAATAACACTTGTGTTTTCTGCTAGCGGGTGGGAATTTTATATTAAAGGACCAGACCACGCTGTTTTAGCGTCAAAAACGCTTCGAATCGTGTTCCTGCGCGACCGAACACTTCCCGATGTTTGCAGTTAGTTAGAAAACCACTTTCTTACCGTCTTCAACAATGTTTGGTTTACTTCGGAATCTTCTAAGGCCGTAATCCGACGAATTTTGTGACCGAAGCGACGGATTTCTTCTCCAAAACGACCCGCCATTGTGCCGCGTGATCTTCGCGAGACTGGCTTATGAATAAATTATCCGTGACGTCACACCGTGTGGGGATGGTTGTTTACCAACATGACAACAAGCGTAACTGCAGACGAAATTGAACCGTACATGTTCGAACTACCGGTTTCTCTCCTCGAATCAAGCATGAAAGATGAGGGTGGAGGCCACTTCCAGCAGTAGTGAAACAGTGACGATGAAAATTGCGACACTGTTTGTCTCAGCGATCAAAGGTAAACACGCCCGCTCTCTGTGCTGAACTTATCGTCTGCTTTCGAGTCTGTGCTATTTTTTCACTCTCGCCTTGTCAACGCACTCGCGAATAAGTGGGATATTGTTTAAGTGTTCATGCATTGCATTCACGAGTAAAAGAACAACAGCTCATCGCAGTTTTAACTGTTCTTGATTATTTCAGAGACTGGTGTCAGAGTGGCCACTGTACCTGTTGTATTGTGTGGGAGGGGCAGATTTGAGAGAGAGAGGAAGCTAGCCTGAGGTACATTGTAGAATGAAAACTTGCAGGGGAGCAAGAATGCATCACCAGCCACGAAGGTGTACATACAACTTTTTTTGAGGTGCCTATATTTGTTTGATTGTTAAATGTATGTATTTGTTGTTGTTTTTAAAGGCTATCAAGAAAACTGTTGTCATTTAAATTTGTAACACTCAGTCACATATAGTTTCACACACACACACACAAGATTAACTCACTTGCATGCCCACAGAAGAAGTTTGCTCTTCACATTGTTCTGTTGTTGTTTTTATAATGTAATCATTGTAACATCAACACTCAGTAATAACCAATATTACAACACAATCACTTTTTCATCAGAACTCACTCACATACTACATGACTTTGTATTAAACCCTGGTTTATGGACACTTGCATTTGTACTTTGCATGGGAAAGCAGCCTGTAGCAGTCAAAGTCTGGGCACTGTTGCATTGTAGTCTTGCTGTGTATGCAGAGCTTTGCTGTAGCTGCCATAGACCAGTGTTGCCATAGGCCAGTGTTAGGATCACCACCCCCTCAAACAGCTCGTTCAGTTAACCTGATGCCTGTTTTAGACAGAAAAAAAAGTTACCACAATCAGCAGAACTTTCACCGGAGAAAGGGCATCATTCTTTCATACTTTCTTTCTCATAGCTTTTTTTTGGTTTTTATAATCTCTTCATTACACTAAATAACATCCATCTTAAGACCTATTTTGAGCCTTAATTTAAGTTGACTAGTAATGATATTAATCATAATGTATTTATTTTTATAATGTACAAACTAGAGTATGTATGTGGATATGTGTGTGATGGTGCTGGTATGGATATGTGTGGTTTGGGTTATGTGTGTACTGATGTGTACATTTTATGTGTTTTGTATGTTTTACGAGTGCGATTTTATGTGATGTTATTCTGTACACCAGCCAAAACAAAATGTCTGGTATATTAGATAATAAACGCACCTTTAAATTTATTAGCGACTACACCCCGTCACCCTCCAGTCCCCCTCCCCCCATTACACCCTACACTTTTAACATTGTATAAAAAATCATGCCCCAATATAGGTCCCTAGTTACCTGGGAGGACGTTAAGCTCCATAATCAACATCAACAACGTATTGAATTGAATTGAAAAGCTGGGGTTAGGAGGTCTAACTTCTTGAATTAAAGTTTTTTTTTTCTCAGGTGCATGTAGTTTTTTATTTGCTTGAAATCATGGTGTATTCTGGTTGTAAGAGAAGAATCAATTTCCTTGTAAGCCTGCAAAATTAAAATTTGTCATTTTTGAAGTAGCCTACATTTTTGTAAGAGTCCAAAATAGTCCAGGATAAGGAGGAAAAACATAGGGTGGGTCAGGAAATCTGAAACATTGCATAGTTTTGTTTTGCCTATGTAGACACAAAAAGTACTTAGAGCACTTTTTACCCCCCAAGAGAGCATAGCTTAGTTTTAATTATTTTAATGCCACTGTTAGCAAGAGGAGTACTACAGACAGCAATCAAACAGTGGGTTTTTTCTGTAGACATTGTTATTTCTGTTTAGGTGTTTCAGTAGTTTTCTATGCGGATAAATCATGCTGCATGATCACTAGAAACAATCCAGCTTTGTAGCATGCAAGTTTTTTAAAGGTTCTTTTCCCCATGTTACTCTGAGAGAAAAAAAACAACCCACAGAGATAAAGTTGAACTGGCAGTTTGACTGAAGCAGTGGTAATAACACAGAGTGCTCTTCCTACAATCAATTTTTTTATGTGGATGATGATGTCCACACATGTACTTGGTTGTATTATTTTGCTAGACTATGTGTTTCTGTTAGATATATCTGCTCACATGATTGTTGTTCATAATTTGACATTACATTTACTGCTGATCAAAATGTATTGTTGGAATAGGTCTGCTTAATATTCTGACTGCAGTTTTGTAATAAAATCAAATAACACAGATGTTTTAAGTATCAAAGTGCTTTTCACACACACACACACACACACACACACACACACACACACACACACACACTCACACACTATGAGTATGACTGCAAACATGAATTTGTACTTGTATTAATTATAATTACTGTATTACAGAACCTGATCTGAAAAAAAGGACAACAGCAAATTATTCATGCAAGCTTGCTGTATTAACGATTTCTTTATCTATTTAATACAACACTGAATTAGATAACAACTATAACAACGTGTGTGTGTTTGTGTGAATGTCTATGTGTATATGGACGGACACTGATTAAACCTGAGACTCATCGATTACCCAGGTGAGTGTAAAAGAGGGAGAGAGAGAGGGAACTTTAAGGTGGGTGCATGGGGACGGACATATAGTAACAGATATATATGTTTTAATCTGTAATCTTAACACATGTGCTTAAAATTAGGAACAGATGCCATTCCACTACAAATACTGTCAGTCTGACAAAAACGCCCAGTGACACTGAACCCCTATCCCTTACAGAACACATTCAGTATACATGTACTCACTTCCTTTCGTCTGCGTTTAGTGAAAGCAGATCGTTCTGATGACATTGGTATCCGGTTTCTGACCTCCTGTGAGTGGTCAACAATTGTCGGAACTGGAACTGCGTTAGGCAACAGCTGTTTTGTGTGTGCCAGGTTTTCTTGCCGGCTTAACTGCGTTCGCATTGGAAGAAAGTGTCGCGAAACACACAACATCGTGTTGGCCGTTTCCAGTTAATCAGTCTTGCTGCAGAAGTTGTAAGCCCATCGGAAAAAGGTGACAACTGATGCCTGAACCTTTTTTCTATACTTCATAGCTATCAGCAGCCGTGCGCATTCCTTCGGCGTGCTGTTGATGCTCGATTTAGGCAAACGCCCACTTGAGCGTAAGCTGTAACTTTCGGTTTCCAAACACTAAGTGACGTCACAGCCGGTTCTCGTCTACTGGCGGCCATTTCGAAGTCTCGTTTAGCAGACGAATTTGGCGGAACGTTTTTAATTAAATCACAATGATTAAGCTACGAATCGGTGAATTTCTTTACATTTTTGGAATCTTTAGGTGCATTTCTCTAACCTTCAGTCATCGGTTAGTGGTTCTAATAACCTTTAAAACAGCGTGGTCTGGTCCTCTAACTCATCATTTGGTAATGTGGATGATAAGCTACATGCCACTAACACGATGAGAAGAATCTATGCAAGTCGGCGAGAATTAGATGAAACACAGCGGCTTGTATTTTTAGATCAGTGGCAGCCGCACTGTGGCACAGGCACATGCAATCTGTCAGAAAAAAACCCACTTCTGCTTTAATTGAGAAGCAGGGAATTTATGGTCATTTGGTATTGTGGAAAATATAAGCTACATGTCAGTAATTAATTCTGAGGATGAGAGCACAGTCTTGCTTGGGTAAAGGGCGTAAGAATACGCTCTGTGGAAAAGTTAGCGCACTCCAAGAGTGCGCTAACAGTTTTAGCGCATCGCCATTAGCCAATCAACTGGTTCACATCAGTCATGTGACACCAGTACTTACTGATAATTATTATTATTATTATTATTATTATTATTATTATTTTTATTATTATTATATTATTATTATTATTATTATTATACGTGAGAGAGACACCCGTGAGATAATAATCGTTCAAATCACACGTGTGTATATCATGTAAATGAGGTCATGTCAAGCAAGTCTGGCAGGGACCTGTTTTTCCACTGCTTATAATGCCAAAGTCACCGAGACAAACGTCATTATAGAAGAAAAAAAAGTGTGCTCGCTAATTACCCTCGATGAATCTTTAGAACTAACACGTCACGTCACGCCACACTTTCAGAGTGACGTTTCTTTGCTTTGACGTAAAAGATTGCACGAGGCTTTAGAAGAGATCGAGATTCCAAAACAAGCGTCTTCAATTTAGCTGCCTCGAATGCAGGACATTTTCAGTAAAATACACGTAAGTACAGTATGTAGGATAAACAGAATACTACATGGCTTGCTGTCCGCGAGCTGTTCACTATTTGAAAAAGCAAATCGTGTAAATCTGGTACGACACAGCAAGCCATGTAGTATTCTCTATATCTTGCACACGTTTGCTTTAGTAGTGGCAAAGAAGGAATGCGTGTGACATTATTTTAAACAAACGTGTGCAAGATTGTATGTTACACGCTTTGATGCCGAAATTAATTATTTTGATTATGCATTTATTTCTGAAAAATTTTACCTTCACATACATTCAGTCACTACCTTAAACACTTATGTTTTCAGTATTCTTTTCAAGTGATCACGAACGTAGAAAAATGGGTATCAAAGCGTTGTTATATTTTGTTGTGCATTCTGAATAGTGTGCCAACAGGCCTTGGTCAGTCAATCACGTTTTATCTTTATCTGTGTACCGTAAGTGTTTGACGGAAAAAGAATAACACCAACCCCGTTCTCCTGTATATAACTGAAAGACACATTTTCTTCTTCATTCAATTTCTGTTTTCAAAAGCTTCGTCAACTTTCCACTTACACGATCGACAAGCTCCCTTTACCAAGCTTCATAGAATTAAGAACCCTGAATACGAAAGGTCAAAACAACTACTTTCACTATCGTCGTCTGCAACGAAAACCGAAAATGGCGAAACGCTTTGCTACGTACACAGAGGACAAAATTTCAAAGAAAAGATCGAACCTTACACCTGTGACTAGGAAAAGTTGCATATACAGTTCCGTGCGGATCTCACCACGTATCAACGTACATCCGATGCTCAGGACCTACAGATAGGTGACGCTTTGGCGATTGAGGCTTCGTCTTCAGCTCTAAAACGCACGCAGACAGTCAGGCAGGTCTAATCTGCACCAGCGGTGTTGGAAGGTTTTGATTTAGAAACACTCGAATGTTACTTCGACGAGATAAACGAACCAAAAGTCAAAAGTGTGCCCCAAATTCGGAAAATATTCTTTCAAAACGGCACTGTAAAAACCATCAACATCACTGTGAGAAAATAAACAATACAAACACAACCAGTTCCCCTGTGGCACATTTCGGGTGGACTTTCCCCACGACCTGACCTACAAAAATCCTCCGTGTTCGTTCGCGCTTTGCATTCAATCTGTGTTTGTGCGCGTGTGTGTTTAGCTTTCGTTGGTATGTGCTGTTTGGTTCAATATAAGTTTATCTTTTTTCATTGAAAGATTCAGAAACGTTGGTTGATACTTTGTTGAATGCATTCAACCAGAAAAGACACGAAACGCATTGAATCTATCTTCTGCGCGCATGCGTGTGTAGGGTATGTGTAAAAGGGCAATTGTGTTTTTCAGTCTTGTTTTGTGCCTGTTATTTCGTCCCCAAAAACTCATTTCTGTCTTTCTATGCCTATGCTGTGAGACATAATCGCTATTACGAATTAGTCGTGTGACAGAGAGTTTTCTTGCACTGTTACAAATTATATTTCTTGAATCGAGACGAGGGTCGTGGTGTATGTGTGTGTGTGCCTGTGCGTGTGTGTGTGTAGGCACGTTTCATGATATTGAGGATTGCAGTTTCCCCCTCACACACAATATTCCAAAATAATAAATAGTCAAACAGGGGCCAAAAAACAGTTTGAACCAAGAGTTCAACTTTTTATCTATCCAAAACAGTAAAAAAAATTATATGAACATTCGTATTTCCAAGATGATTGGCGTTCCAAGACGCTATATCATAAAAACCCCAAAACATGCTTTTACAACTTCAGAGCATAATAACTGCCCAAAGGTGCTGTTTAAAGCAACCATTGATAATAATTTTTAACATACTCCTTGAACACATTAAGAAAAATGGTTAACTTGCAAATAAAGGGACAGCATTGATCAGAACAATGGTAAGATTTAAAGGACGCTACTTATATTTTGTACATTTTTTATCTTTATCGTTTCCTGTAGACCTCAGAAGTTCTAGCCAGCTTAAGAAATCTTTCTAAAATCGAAAAACAAACATCTATACATTTTGTACGCAAAGTAGATTGATATTTGACACAGTCACACAGACATACGTGGGCTATGGGGCAACCCTACCCCCTAAATTTGAAAACGGGGTCAATTTCTTAACTGCATGCATTCAGCAAAACAATCCCTAAAAAATTTTTTTTTCACAAATGAACTTATGACTTTAGAAAAGCATTCAAAAATGCATATATACAACGCTTTTTCTTTGGTCCCAATTCAAGGGGGTGTGCTATTCTCACGTAACACTGTAAACGCTCAAATGAGACTTGGTCACATGTCAAAAAAAGTAATCCCCCCTGTTGTTCATGGTTGGTTGGTGGGATTTTTTTTTATCTGAGCCATTGGCAAGCATGAAATGTCATCAACATTAGGAAAGACATAGTATCTCCCATTGTCTTTTGCGCGCAAACACTTCACACAGATCTCCTTTCGATCTGGCCCATCGGGGAAATGGGTTGACTTGGGGATGATCACCGCCCTGTATCTCTCCACCTTTCCATCCATGCTGACAAAGTCAGCGGTCACAAAGTCCCCAACTTTAATGTCTCACTGTGGGACAAAGAACCTGGTTTTCACGACTGGCACCACATGGTTGGCTGACCACGCGGCATCCAGTGGCGTGTTGTGGGTAGACGTCCATTGGACATAAATTAGGAAGGACTTCGCTGGATCATCTGGTTTGCATACTTTGTTCATGTACAACAGTTAGTCAAGCTGTCGAACTAACAGAATGAAACTGAACTCACTGCATTTTTACAGCAAGAGCGTATACTCGTAGCATCGTCAGTTCACCGCTCGATGCAAAGGCAGTGAAATTGACAAGAAGAGCGGGGTAGTAGTTGCGCTGAGAAGGATAGCACGCTTTTCGTTATCTCTATTCTTTTTTAACTTTCTGAGCGTGTTTTTAATCCAAACATATCACATCTATATGTTTTTGGAATCAGGAACCCACAAGGAATAAGATGAAATTGTTTTTAAATCGATTTCGGAAATTTTGTTTTAATAATAATTTTTATATTTTTAATTTTTAGAGCTTGTTTTTAATCCAAATATAACATATTTATATGTTTTTGGAATCAGAAAATGATGAAGAATAAGATGAACGTAAATTTGTATCGTTTTAAAAACAAATTATTTTTTTTTACAATTTTCAGGTTTTTAATGACCAAAGTTATTAACTAATTTTTAAGCCACCAAATTGAAATGCAATACCGAAATCCGGCTTTTGTCAGAGATTGCTTGGCCAAAATTTCAATCAATTTGATTGAAAAATGAGGGTGTGACAGTGCCGCCTCAACTTTTACAAAAAGCCGGATATGACGTCATCAAAGGTATTTATCGAAAAAAAATAAAAAAAGTATCCGGGGATATCATTCCCAGGAACTCTCATGTCAAATTTCATAAAGATCGGTCCAGTAGTTTGGTCTGAATCGCTCTACACACACACACACGCACAGACAGACACACACACATACACCACGACCCTCGTCTCGATTCCCCCTCTACGTTAAAACATTTAGACAAAACTTGACTAAATGTAAAAATTAAAAAAAAATTTAAAAAATGGGATAGCGGCGAAACGGGATTGCGCCAAAATGGGATGCGGTAGTAAGATGACGCTTGGCTTGTGAAATGTCGCCAAAATGGGACGGCGGCAAAACGGGATTGCACGTAAATGGGATATTGCGCGAATTATAAACGAAGGAGTAGGCCCTAAGTTTCTCGTACGAGATGTTTACTGGGAGTAAATATTTGGGGAGTAAAAATTTAGTTCCTTGTGGAGTTCTTTTTTCGTACAAGATTTTTACTGGAAGTTTACTCCGGAGTCAATTTTTCGTGGAGTAAAAATTTCGTGTTACACCGGTTCATGACCGTTGTGGTAACGAGCGCACACTGCTGTCTCCATATTGTGTTCCTACGAATCGAAAGTACGATCGCCAAGCCCTTCTGTCACTGAAGGCAACGTTCGATATTTCCGTCTGTCAGCGTCGCCAACGTTCGACAGATTGTACTACTGTTACTCACAAACTTTCAATTTACACAATGAAATGCCAATAACATGCAAACACAACAATGGGAGACGAAGGGAAAACCTACTAGCGATTGAAATTATGCAAACGAACTCACAAATCCCTCACTTTCCGAATGCAAACGCTGCAAATCCGTATGCGTGCGTCGCTGTGTCGAACGTTGGGTTGACGAACGTTGCTGACAGACGCAACAAAACTTGATCAACAGGCACTAAAAACGATTAAATAAGTTTTGATCACTGGGTATCGCATTCCTCTTTTTCTTCCTGCAGACGATATGAAGCGGTTGAAACGTCGTTTCCGATGAAAGGCTCGGTTATTTCCGTTAAAAACGAAGTTTGCCGAACGTGTGATTCAGTCTACAGACACCGGTCGGATCACAACAAAAGTGTTCATTCTTTGCGATTTTGTGATACTGTTGATGATACACCTGCTTTCCAGTAAAGAACATCAATAAAATGATGTTCACAAGCAAGAATAACAGACAAAAGCACGCGATGTGTAAAATTAGGCTTTGCTTTTCAAACAAAGCACGTGGTTTTTTTACTGACAGACACTTTCGGTGGCGATTGAAAATTTTTCCAGAAACGGTTTTATGCTCCCATTTGATATTTGTTCCCTATTTTATCTAGTCAGAGACTAACCTTGTGTATTAATTGAGTTAATAACCCCATTATCATAAGTTTTGTGTGTTGTTTTCGTGTCTGCTTGAATCACACTTTGAGATGGGGTCATGTGACAGAAGGAAATGATGTCTGTCAGGATTCACACGTTCGCTTCGAAAAACTCGCTCAAATAATTGCTCAAACACAAACATTTTAGCTTTTATTTATTTTTTTGTATTGCAAATACCATACTAACTCATGCCAAGCAGAAAAAATTTTGAAAATCAACACAGTAAGCAAGTAATTTGAAGGCAAAGTTTACACACATCAAAGAGTCTGATTACCGTGAAACCTGCCTGTAGAGCGATTCAGAGTAAACTACTGGACCGATCTTTATGAAATTTTACATGAGAGTTCCTGGGAATGATATCCCCGGACATTTTTTCCCCCCGATAAATACCTTTGATGACGTCATATTCGGCTTTTTGTAAAAGTTGAGGCGGCACTGTCACACCCTCATTTTTCAATCAAATTGATTGAAATTTTGGCCAAGCAATCTTCAACGAAGGCCGGACTTCGGTATTGCATTTCAGCTTGGTGGCTTAAAAATTAATTAATGACTTTGGTCATTAAAAATCTGAAAATTGTAATAAAATTTATTTTTTATAAAACGATCCAAATTTACGTTCATCTTATTCCTCATCATTTTCTGATTCCAAAAACATATAAATATGTTATATTTGGATTAAAAACAAGCTCTGAAAATTAAAAATATAAAAATTATGATCAAAATTTTCGACATCAATTTAAAAAAACTTTCATCTTATTCCTTGTCGGTTCGTGATTCCAAAAACATATAGATATGATATGTTTGGATTAAAAACACGCTCAGAAAGATAAAACGAAGAGAGGTACAGAAAAGCGTGCTGTCCTTCTCAGCGCAACTACTACCCCACTCTTCTTGTCAATTTCACTGCCTTTGCCACGAGCGGTGGACTTACGACGCTGAGAGTATACGGTCTTGCTGAAAAATGGCATTGCGTTCAGTTTCATTCTGTGAGTTCGACAGCTTGACTAAATGTTGTATTTTCGCCTTACGCGACTTGTTTCGTTTTTTCTTGTCCACCTTTCTTTACTTCTCCTCCTCAATGTTTGTGGTCGTAAACATATCATGTTACAAAAATCTGGCCCTATTACTGACCTCCCCAACACAATCGAGACAACTAAGAACTGCATCTCTGACTTGAAATTGTGGATGACCGAAAATAAATTGAAACTTAATGACGACAAGACCGAGATCATGCTAGTTGTACCCCCTTCTCTTAAAAAAGAACCATCCCTTCCTGCCCAAATCTCTATAGCTGGAACTGATATTCAGTTGGCTTCTCAAGTACGAAACCTCGGTGTCATCTTCGACGAAACTCTCTGCTTCAAACAACAAGTCTCCACTGTCTGTAGAAATGCCTACTATGAACTGAGAAAAATTAGCTCCATCCGCCACTGCCTTTCTTCCGATGCTACAAAAACCCTCATTTGCTCTCTCGTTCTTTCAAGGCTAGATTACGGAAACGCCCTTCTTTCTGGTTCATTTGACTATCTCATTGAAAAACTGCAGAAAGTACAGAACAACTCCGCTAGATTAATCACAAAGACCCCTAAAAGACACCACATCACACCTGTTTTGAGATCCCTTCACTGGCTGCCTGTAAGAAGTCGTATTCAATACAAAATTGCATGCATTTGTTTCTCTTTCTTTCATGGTACAGGACCTGCTTATCTCTCTGAGATGTTATCAAAATATTCAAACCTCTCCTCTCTTCGCTCTGCAACAGATACCAATGTACTTAGTAAACCAAAAAGAAACAGAAAATCAACTAACTATGGATTTGAGAGATCCTTCAAGTACCAGGGACCTCTTGTCTGGGAGAAAATCCCCCGGAGCATTAGGGATTCCCAGTCACCATCTGCCTTTAGAACAGCCCTCAAAACACACATGTTTAAGTTAGACCTCTGAAGGAGATCCCATGATCGGTGAGTCATCGGCGCTGCCACGTGTATTATCTACTAAAGTGTGGCGTTCATGAGGATGTGTATGTGCCTGTGTGTGTTGTACCAGAATAACGTATGCGTACATGGAATGACATTGCGGGTTACCTGAACATTGACAATGACGAAAGAAAGATTGTGTGTGTGTGTGCGCGCGCGCGCGTGTGTGTGTGTGTGTGTGTGTGTGCGTGTGTGTGCGTGCGTGTGTGGGTGTGTGTGACCATGTTTGAATTTATTCGGATTTAGTTCTCTTTCCTTGTTTGTATTATGATTATGTAAGTGTAAAGCGCTCTGGGCTCGTCACCACGAGGTTTACGCGCTATATAAGTAATCGTTATTATTATTATTATTAACATAACATATCGTAAACATATCATGTTGAACGTTATGATGCGTAGTCGCTCTCAGCTCTGATGTGTGTGTGGTCGTGAACATATCATGTTGAACGTTATGATGCGTAGTCGCTCTCAGCTCTGATGTGTGTGTGTGGTCGTAAACATATCATGTTGAACATAACATATCGTAAACATATCATGTTGAACGTTATGATGCGTAGTCGCTCTCAGCTCTGATGTGTGTGTGGTCGTAAACATATCATGTTGAACGTTATGATGCGTAGTCGCTCTCAGCTCTGATGTGTGTGTGTGTGTGTGTGTGTGTCTGTGTGTGTCTGTGTGTGTCTGTGTGTGTCTGTGTATGTATGTGTGTGTGTGGTCAGTGTGTGTTTGTGTGCGTTTGTGTGTGTGTGTGTGTATGTGTGTGTGTGTGTGTGTGTGTGCGTGTGTACGTGTGTGTGTACGTGCGTGTGTGTGTGTGTGTGTGTGTGTGTGTGTGTGTGTGTGTGTGTGTGTGTGTGTAAGTGCGTGTGTCTTTGTCTGCGTTTCCGTCTGTGTGTATATATCAATGTGCCTGTGATCTATCACCCTGTGTGTATATATCAATGTGCCTGTGATCTATCACCCTGTGTGTATATATCAATGTGCCTGTGATCTATCACCCTGTGTGTTTATTTATAAGGTTCTAATTTGTCAGACAAAAAAGGGCCAGCCTGGGCCAACCTTCCAAATCATTCTCCTTATAAGGCATTGTGTTTATGTGTGTGTATGTGTGTACGTGTGTGTGTGTGTGTATGTGCGTGTCTATGTGTGCGTGTGTGTGTGTACGTGTGTCTTTGTCTGCGTTTCCGGCTGTGTGTATATCAATGTGCCTGTGATCTATCACCCTGTGTGTTTATTTATAAGATTCTAATTTGTCAGAAAAAAAAGGGCCAGCCTGGGCCAACCTTCCAAATCATTCTCCTTATAAGGCATTGTATATTCTAAATAAACTGATGTGGGTGGGGGGGGGGGGGGGGTCTCCAATGAGCATGTTCTTCATTTGGCCAAATTCCAATCAAGTATTCAAAACGGAAGGGCGTGCCAGAAAACGAAAGCGAAAAAATACCATCTTCGCCGTTTCCATTTTCTTCTCTTTTTGTGTGTGCATGTTCCATGCACCGAGTCGAAGTGCTGACGTGTTGACATCAAAGAAACTACATGATATTTCAGTTAGAATTATTTTGCTAAACGGTCAGCAAGTAAGCGCACCTGCAGCAGGCGCTCTTCAAGTCTGTTGATCTATCGTGGGGTTAATGAGTCGTTACCCCGCCAAAAAGCATGGGACTTCAAGCCCATCTGTTAACATATTATACACACAACGCTGCAATCCCAGATAAACACAGGGTGCTTTTCTGGTGATATTTCATAATCTGAATCATACTGTCAACAAACAGCATTTGGGATTAAAAGATCTGTTCCCATCTGTTGAGGCGTCCACCGCGGCAATTACAGACATAATCATCCAGTGCAATTTATGTGGCGTTTTTGCCGAATGTCTGGTGGTCTCGTGGGGTGAATGTGATTTTTTGGATGCGATGCGAATAACTGGGGATGAACAAAAGCTCTGGTGCAGAAAGGTAGCTTTCATTTTCCTAATAGCGAAAATATCCACCGGCTGAATCATTGCGTTGCTATGTGTAAGTTAATTGAATTGCTTTCGTATGTCGACGACAATTGAATTGTATTTACATTGATGGCATTGCTATCGCGCGTGCTAACTGCTATATATGTGATTTTGCCGGTGATTATTGCCCACGTGGAATACATACTCTTTTTACATGACTAAATGTTTTAACATAGAGGGGGAATCGAGACGAGGGTCGTGGTGTATGTGTGTGTGTGTGTGTGTGTGTGTGTGTGTGTGTGTGTGTGTGTGTGTGTGTGTGTGTGTGTGTGTGTGTCTGTCTGTCTGTCTGTCTGTGCGTGTGTGTGTGTAGAGCGATTCAGAGTAAACTACTGGACCGATCTTTATGAAATTTTACATGAGAGTTCCTGGGTATGATATCCCCAGAATTTTTTTTTTTTTTTCGATAAATGTCTTTTATTACGTCATATCCGGCTTTTTGTAAATGTTGAGGCGGCACTGTCACACCCTCATTTTTCAATCAAATTGATTGAAATTTTGGCCAAGCAATCATCGACAAAGGCCGGACTTCGGTATTGCATTTCAGCACGAAGGCTTAAAAATTAATTAATGACTTTGGTCATTAAAAATCTGAAAACTGTAATTAAAATTATTTTTTTTATAAAACGATCCAAAACTACTTTTATTTTATTCTTTATCATGTTCTGATTCCAAAAACATATAGATATGTTATATTCGGATTAAAAACAAGCTCTGAAAATTAAAAATATAAAAATTATGATTAAAATTAAATTTCCGAAATCGTTTTAAAAACAATTTCATCTTATTCCTTGTCGGTTCCTGATTCCAAAAACATATAGATATGATATGTTTGGATTAAAAACACGCTCAGAAAGATAAAACGAAGAGAGGTACAGCAAAGCGTGCTATGCAGCGCAGCGCAACCGCTACAGCGCTGAACAGGCTCGTCACTTTCACTGCCTTTTGCACTAGCGGCGGACTACGGTCGGCGGGGGAACACCATGTGTCGCTAGTACAGCGGAGGACAGAAGAATTTCGTTTCGCTGGTCGCACCGGTTCAGAAGTGTCGATCAGATAATACCAGCTGCCTCACTTCTGCTGAAACGCATCAGATACTCAGGCCACAACTCAACACATCATAAACTTTAACTGCTTCATGCATTTTTCTCCTCTAGGCGGCTTGACCAGCCGACTGAAAAGTTGAGTCGGCCTGATGTTTGGGTCGCCATCTTGAAATTTCTTTCGTCTGCTCAGTCACTCACTTACCCAATTCAAGCCTGCTTTACGGCTTTTTAAACTTGATTTTTAAAAACATTTCAATGATAAATCGCACCTAAAGATGTCAGAGCATACATCGATTACACAAGGTAGGCATATTTTATGACTATTCGAATATAAAACGCGACCGAAGTCACTTTCGTCAGAATGACCAATTCTACGAATTTCGTTTCTCTTGGCGAAGCGAATTTCTGTTCGTAGAGATCGGAAGTCACGTGTACTCAAAAAGGTGTGACGTTATACAACCGAAAATGCCAACGAAACGAATGTGGTAGTGCTTCTTAATCTTTCTAATGTGAAAAAATGCAGTGCGTTCAGTTTCATTCTGTGAGTTCCACTTGACTAAATGTAGTAATTTCGCCTTACGCGACTTGTTTAAATTTCTCGATCTAAAACTCCGGGCGGAAAGTGCCGAACCCATACGAGAAGTTCCCGATAGTAAAAATATCCGGGCGGAATTGCGCGCGGACATTTTAACCAGTATAGCTCGAAAGTCGGAATTGCCCGGAATTCCGCCCGGACATTAAAAGTTCGGGCGGAATTTCTGACCAATCAACGACGAGAAAAGCTCAAAAGTATCTGGCGTTCCATAGCATTGTATTTGTCACACGTCTGATAAGCTTAGATTACATACGAATGAGTGTGTATATGTGCATGATGTGAACGACCGGGGACATCCGTCGTGTTTCGACGCATGTCTGTGTGCGAATCTCTTCATTGCTTTCAATACTTAGATTCGACTTTGCCGTGTCAATGCACTGTTAACATGTAATGTATCCAAAGCTTTGCCAACATCGTTGTAATACAAGTATATATAGTCTTATAGTGAATGCATGTACTTTTGTTTATATGTCTTCACCCCTGTCATGCTCGCTTCGTTTTACCTTCTCATTTTTCATGATCGTACAGGCTACATCAACTAAACTTACTTACACCACGTCGTCCAACTCTTGTGTTCATAATTTAATACTCAAATGTACATAGCTGTGCCTAATTCAAATGCTACTCATAATTCACCCTGCTGTATAACACATGCAATATTGTGTATTTGACGTAGAATGTCTTCACAGCCATTCGTGTGACCTATTCACTTACCTGATAATTCTATCACCGTCGTATCCATTTACTTTACTTTGTCTGAAAACCGACTTATTCTTTATTCTTTCCTCCTCTCCTTCTTACTTGTGTTCTGTATAAAGTCATAAGTTGTCCTGTGATCGTACTTCATTGTTGCTGTTCTCCTTTCTGTTGGTTCTTTGCGAGTTTTCTTTATTGTTTATATTTACTTCTTTTCTTGTTTTTCTTTTAAAGTTGCTTTTTCACATAGACATATCGCTCTGTTCCAATTTATACACTGAACGTAATCCTAAAAATGTCATTCCTACTTAGAACTTCGATATTTCTGCTCTGTTCACTCAACTGTCCTCTTTCTCCTTTCCTGATAGAGACATTTCCTTCTCCGTCCAAGAGTGTGCTTCCTCCGAGAGACCAGTGTAAACGATCGCCACCGCTTCTGGCCCCGTCTCCTTTTGTGTTCCTTAGCGAAACTGTGACATAATGTTTGTATCACTAGCCTGTTACAGGGCCAGAATCGGGGGTTATCACTCAATAGCGGTCGGCCTGTCCAATAAAAAATTGGACTTTTTGAATATTTCAAATATTTACTCTTTTCTCGCATTGCTTTTTATGGGCAAAGAAGGCTGTCCTCTTGCGTTGTTACTCCATTGTTTATCTAACCAAACATTCTTTAAATCGCATCTACTCGGTCGAAAGGCAGCCCCATCCAAGAATGTGACACAACAAGCCGAATCTATTAAACCACGTAATCAACTTACCCACATTGCACCAGTTAGCGTATCCCTTTCCTATATAATACTTATTAACCTTGCCAGCTATCTGATCTGCCTTGCTGGCGACATTCACCCGAACCCTGGACCGCCACGAACTAAGAAACCTAGCGAGCTATCTGTTATACACATAAATGCTAGAAGTATCAGAAACAAATTAGATATAATAGAAACAGAGACTAGTACCCACGATATTATAACGATCTCAGAGACATGGCTTTCGGAGACCACTTCTAACTACGACATTCATCTTAACGGTTATCACCCCCCAATTCGTAAAGACAGACCTAACGACCCCCACGGCGGGGTAGCAGTATACGTGAAAAACAGTCTTGTGTGCAAACCAAGGCATGACCTTCTGATCCCCCAGCTTGAGGCCGTATGGGTTGAAACTAGATTAAACCAGGATACGCTGTTAATAGGTACATTTTATAGGCCGCCTAACTCTAATGTAGAATACTGGAAACTCATCGATCAGTCAATTAAAAATGTCGCCGCTTCAGAGCATATGTTTATTATTCTTGGTGATTTCAATTCAGATTTTACAAACAACCCGTCGCAGCATCTTCTTGATATTATCACTTTAAACAGTCTACAACAACTAGTTACACTTCCGACCCGCGTTACAGAAACAACATCGTCATGCATTGACCTTATTCTTACCTCGAGTGTAGACATCGTGCAAAGCATTAACGTTCTACCCCCTATTTGCAGCGACCATTCTGTGCCATGTGCGACAATCAAGAAACACATACATAAAACTCCTGCATCTAAAAGAACAATATTTAACTATTCCAAATTAAACAAAGAAAAATTCCTTATCGAATTGAGGAAAATCGACTGGATGAACATTGCAACGCTACACACTGTCAACGAAGCTGCCAGGTCATTTTCCGAAAAGCTGTTAAGTGTCGCAAGACTATGCATGCCAGTAAAGACAATAACTGTTCGCGATCAAGACGCACCATGGATGACAGAGGAAATTATAAAACTACGCGACAAAAAAAGATCAGTTCATGATACAGCAGTGCGACTAAACACACCTGAGGCCTGGGAACACTTTCGTATGACTCGCAATAATTATACTGACACAATTCGTAATCGGAAATTAGAATATATAAAAGAATTAGACAAAAAAGTATCCAGTGGAGATAACTTTGGCACTAAAAATTGGTGGAAACTAGTTAAATCATTCTTATCAAAGAAAGGATCAAACCCCAATGAAATTCCTCCTTTGACGTCAAACGGAACAACCTACTATACTAACCTAGAAAAAGCAAACTTGTTCAACGACTTCTTTATCCAACAGTCCATTGTCGAAGACGATATGTCAGACATTCCTGAAGTACCAAGGCTTCCTTGCAGAATAAACAATCTCACACTTTCAGTCGAAGAAGTTAAAAATACGATTAACAAACTAGACAAAACAAAAGCAGTCGGTCCAGACGAAATCCACAATCGAATTTTAATTGAGAGCTGCGAAGTGATTTGTGACAGCCTAACTGCACTGTTTAATCGGTCTTTACGTGAAGGACTTTTTCCGTCAGTTTGGAAAATAGCCCACGTTTCACCAGTTCATAAAAAGGGGAACAAAGATACATGTAGTAATTATCATCCAATCTCCCTCCTAAGCTGTGTTAGCAAAACACTACAGAAATGTATACAAATTCATGTCTTTGACTACTTAACACAAAACAATATCATTACAGAGTCGCAGTCCGGTTTCATCCCTGGAGACTCAACTGTTTACCAGCTTTTTACAATATACAATGACATATGCAAATCACTCGATAATAGAATAACTACCCAAGCAATCTTCTTTGATATATCCAAAGCATTCGATAGAGTTTGGCACCGGGGCTTATTGCATAAACTCGAAGCCGCTGGAATTAATGGGCCATTATTAAACTGGTTTACAGACTACCTAACAGATCGAAAGCAAGCAGTTGTGTTAAAAGGCAGTAAATCAACTTATCTTCCAGTAGTAGCGGGAGTTCCTCAAGGTTCAGTGCTTGGACCCTTGCTCTTCCTAATTTATGTAAACGACATTGTACGTGATATAGAATTTACGATTAAGCTTTTTGCTGACGACACTAGCATGTACTTGTCTTTAGCCAATCACAACATCCGTGCCGAAATTTTAAACTCAGATCTTGAAAAAATTGTAAATTGGGCAGAAACATGGAAGGTAGCATTTAACCATGCAAAAACTGAATTGGTGAACTTTTGTACACAAAGAACCCCTGATATCGCAGATCTAAACTTTGGCAATACCATCCTTGAAAGTTCCCAAAATCACAAACACTTAGGAATAATAATACAAAACAACTGTAAATGGGATGAACATATAAAATCTCTTGTTGCAAAGTGCAGAACTCTCGTAGCTTGCTTGCGTACATACAAATATAGACTGAGCCGAAAATCATTGGAAATTATGTATAAATCCTTCATTCTACCACACTTTGATTATTGCGACATAATATGGGACAATTGTAGCAAAACCCTAACAGATGAACTCGAACAGTTAAACCTAGATGCAATACGAACAATCATCGGAGCTGTCCGCGGAACCAGTCACTTTAAGCTTTACGGAGAATCTGGACTCCAATCATTATCTGAAAGGCGTAACCGTCATAAACTAACAATGTTCCATAAAATTACTCACGACAAGACCCCCCCCATACCTACAAGCAGCACTCCCACCTCTCGTAGCAGCCAACAACCCCTACCACAGACGCCGCCCCTTAGAACGAAGTATACCCCCACATCGAACAGAAACGTACAAAACATCCTTTTTTCCTTCGACAACAGTACTCTGGAACCAACTACCTGAACAAATACAGTTAACCGACTCCCTCGGGGAATTTAAACATTACTTAACAAAAGACGACACACAAATTCCCGTTTACTTCTACAGTGGCAGTCGACAAACACAAATAATCCACACAAAAATGAGACTTAATATCAGCGATCTAAAGAAAGACTTAGTTGAGCGACACCTTGCGGAAAATAGCGTATGCGACTGTGGTGATGGAACAGAAACTGCAACACACTTCTTACTAGAATGCCGTTTACACTTAGCTGCAAGAAACAACACAATCAACAAACTAACCAACAATTTCATACACACAGATATTCTACTTCATGGAAACCCCTCCTTGCAAACAAAAATTAACAAAAAAATCTTTTTAACAGTGCAGGAATTTATTGGACAGTCCGGCCGTTTCGAACAGATAAACATTTAAAGTGAAAACAAAATCGATACGTCTACTCGTCTCTCTCTCTCTTTTTCTCTCTCTCTCTCTCTCTCCCCCCCTCTCTCTCTCTCTCTCTCACCCTCCCCCTCTCTCTCATTTTCCCCATCTCTTACTCGCTAACACCATAAATCTGTCGTATATATATATTTATAGATATAGATAATATATACATATATATATATACGGCTTCTCTGTGTGTGTGTTTGTGTGTGTGTGTATGGGCAAAAACCTGTGGATTGTAGAGTTCTGTTTGTGATGGGGTCTTGCGGCTTTTGTCTGTCTGTATGTTCTGGCATTTGAGAAGCCACAACAGATAATATAGGGCTAAGAAATAAGCTCTAAAATTCTCAATCCCGTTTGACAGGACTTCGCCTGCAGAGGTGATTGTGATGAACCGCCACGCTGTCTGTCTCTGTCTCGCGATTCACCCCGGCGAAGCCGGGTATTCCTCTAGTATATATATATACGACTTGTGTCTGTCTGTCTGTCTGTCTGTCTGTCTGTGAGTTCGCGATGCACGGCCAAAGTTCTCGATGGATCTGCTTCAAATTTGGTGGGCATATTCAGGTAGACCCGGGACAGGACACAACCTGGTCGATATTTCAACACGTGCTCTCAGCGCGCAGCGCTGAACCGATTTTGGTTCCACCTCAGCTACCCGGGCCCCCATACCGACACACCAAAGCCGCTACACCACATCACAACGCCAAAGTTCTCGGTGGATCTTTTTCAAATTTGGACACCGTATTCAGCTACACCCCGGACACAATATCATCGATGAGATATTTCAACACGTGCTCTCAGCGCGCAGCGCTGAACCGATCTTGGTTTTTGTGTTCATTTCACCATTATAAGTAACTCTTCCTTATCTTCTCCAGTGTTTTGCGTTTATCTCCCTTCCTTCGTGTGGCTTCAATCCATTTTCCCGTTTGTAAGTTACTATTTTTAGAATGTCACTGCGCTGTCCACAACGCTTCCCTTGCACCCGTAAGTTGTTCTTACTGTCAAAGTGAAAAGGTCGAATCAATTTATAGCCACGCGAAAAATACACTCTCACCTATCTCTATATATTTATAGATATAGATATACATATATACGGCTTCTCTGTGTGTGTGTGTGTTTGTGTGTGTGTGTGGGCAAAAACCTGTGTATTGTAGAGTTCTGTTTGTGATGTGGTCTAGCGGCTTTTGTCTGTCTGTATGTTCTGGCATTTGAGAAGCCACAGCAGATAATATAGGGCTAAGAAATAAGCTCTAAAATTCTCAATCCCGTTTGACAGGACTTCGCCTTCAAAGGTGATTGTGGTGAACCGCCACGCTGTCTGTCTCTGTCTCGCGATTCACCCCGGCGAAGCATAGTGACATAAATTTGATTGGTCAGTATTTTTAGGCAAAGCACATGTTCTCAGCAAACAGAAAACAAAATATTGGAAGCGTGAGTCACGCTACCCAAAATAAAATCTTTTTTACACCCCCGGTATAGGGGTGTGTATAGGTTTCGCTCGATGTGTTTGTTTGTTTGTTTGTTTGTTTGTGTTCGCATATAGATCTCAAGAATGAACGGACCGATCGTCACCAAACTTGGTGAACAGGTTCTATACATTCCTGAGACGGTCCTTACAAAAATTGGGACCAGTCAAACACACGGTTAAGGAGTTATTGGTGGATTTAAATTATACAAGGACTTATAGAGGGACATCTTCATGGTCAAAGGGAAATAACCATTCTCACTCAGTCACTGCCACCAACTGAGAAGGTTATTTCCCTTTGACGGGGGTGTTTTTCCTACCTCGAAGGAATTTCTTGTACATGTATTCACTTCTGAACAATGGGCGGATAGAGATATAAATCATGCTGCTTCAAGAATAACATAACATGAATTTATATCAATGTTTTTCCTTCTTTTTCTCAATTGGCGCAGTAGCCTAGTGGTTAGGGCATGAGACTCGAGGTCGAGAGTTCGAATCTTCGCCGGGGCGTTTATTTTTTCCCCTTGATCTCTCTTGAAGATAAAATATGATCAGTCTTGAGAGAGCAAACCGGATGTTATCCCTGCAAAATTCAAAAGCGTTGACTGAAGCTCTCAAGGTCATACACGCCGTATAGGTGGGGTTTCGGGTACTGTAGCGTTTGCTGTACAGAATTATGTACATGATTGTATCTCTATTTTTCAACCTCGTAGGCCCGAAAAGTCATAAATAGACCACAGCGTGTCTGTCTCTCTCTGATTTTAAAGTAATTAATTTTAAAGTAATACATTTTAAAATAATAAACGCTGATGACGCGTCACGACACACACACTGATCTGGTGACACTATTTCATCTGTCGAAATGTTGCTTCAGAAAAGCATCTCTAGTCTGACGTCTGTACGACGTAAACAAAATCAAAAGGATATGTCTGGTTCAATCTAAGTTACTGCCACCATTACCATTGCAAGTTGATTTATTGAAAGACTTTTTTCGGGATAATTAATCTGGAATTCTCTTCCGAACACTCTCAAAACCCTTAGCACAGCAACAAGTTTCAAACGAAAGTTGCGCAAACACCTCAGTCATTGACACACAAAGTAAAGCTTGAAATGCCCGATTCTTTTGTTCTCCGAAGAACCTCTTCAAGTTAACCTCTTTAAGGCATAAATGCATCCTAGCTTTACATAATTATTACATATACATGCATTCCTTAGATTGTCCCTCCTACATGGTGATGTAACGGTTTTATGGATAATACCTGAGGGAAAAGCCCTCAGTCGGATCGCTTCCAAACTTAAATCCAAAATGAGATTCTGCGTGAACTGAAATAATGCTTCCGCGCAGGAGGACTGCCTCCATTTTGCAAAAGGAAAAGTGTAAACGCTTAAGTACGTGTCGGAGAGTAGGCACTAAAACAGTACTCTTTGTCGGAGAGTAGGCACTAAAAGGGTACTCTTTGTCGGAGAGTAGGCACTAAAAGAGTACTCTTTGTCGGAGAGTAGGCACTAAAACAGTACTCTTTGTCGGAGAGTAGGCACTAAAACAGTACTCTTTGTCGGAGAGTAGGCACTAAAACAGTACTCTTTGTCGGAGAGTAGGCACTAAAAGAGTACTCTTTGTCGGAGAGTAGGCACTAAAAGGGTACTCTTTGTCGGAGAGTAGGCACTAAAACAGTACTCTTTGTCGGAGAGTAGGCACTAAAACAGTACTCTTTGTCGGAGAGTAGGCACTAAAAGGGTACTCTTTGTCGGAGAGTAGGCACTAAAACAGTACTCTTTGTCGGAGAGTAGGCACTAAAACAGTACTCTTTGTCGGGTTATTTCCATTGAGTGACTCGACTTTTCTTGTCAGTTTGTGTACATGATGACAGTTGACTAGAAGGGCGCGTTATAGGTGGCGCCCCCGTCTCAGTTTCAAGCAGGCGGCTTTTTTTTACTACTTTTTACATAGCTGTGGCATTGGGACGAGGGTCGTACACAGCGCTTTTCTGTATTCTTTTTAATTTTCTGAGCTTGTTTTGAATACAAGATATTATATCTATATGTTTTTGGAATCAGGAAATGATAAACAATAAGATGAAATAATTAGTGTGTGTGTGTGTGTGTGTGTGTGTGTGTGTGTGTGTGTGTGTGTGTGTGTGTGTGTGTGTGTGTGTGTGTGTGTGTGTGTGTGTGTGTGTGTGTGTGTGTGTGTAGATCGATTCCGAGCAAACAACTCGACCTATCTTAATGAAACTTTATATACAAATTCTTCAAGATAATATCCCCAGACAGGGGTTTTTTCGCCCTTTTTTCAATAAATGTCTTTGATGACGTCATATGGGGCTTTTAGTGAAAGTTGAGGCGGTCCTGTCACACCCTTATTTTTCGATCAAATTGATTTTTGGCCAAGCGATCTTCGACGATCGAAGCCCGGACAATGGGATTGCATTATAGCTTGGAGGCTTAATAATATATAAATGAGTTTGGTAATTAAAAATATAATTTAGATTTAAATTTTAGTAATCAATCTCTGATTCCAAAAACATAATTACTTTGTCCAACATGAGTGTCTTCCTTTTTCCATTTTACTAGACGTAATTCTATATTATCATTCTAAATGCATTCCGTAGTAACCATTATTATATTGATTTTGTTGGTGTGTTTAACCTTCGCATTACCAGGCGCAAATGTATAACAATTTCATAATTCGATAATTCATTTTTTAATGTATACAAAATTCGTTTTAGGAAAGGTTGAGCTGAAGGTTAACAAAGGAGAGAGAGAGAGAGAGAGAGAGAGAGAGAGAGAGAGAGAGAGAGAGAGAGAGAGAGAGAGAGAGAGAGAGAGAGAGAGAGAGAGAGAGAGAGAGAGAGAGAGACAGAGAGAGACAGAGAGAGAGAGAGAGAGACAGAGAGAGAGAGACAGAGAGAGACAGAGAGAGAGAGAGAGAGAGAGAGAGAGAGAGAGAGAGAGAGAGAGAGTTTTTATGACAATACCTCTTAATATGACATATTTATTTACATCAACCATTATTATTGTAATGTTGGTGTATTTTACTATTCCATACATGAAATAAACAAATTACTAGAGTAGTGTATGTGTGTGGGGACGAGTGCATGGTGTTACACAAGTACATGGTGTTGAACAAGTAAAACATATCACAATGAATGCACACAATAACAACAACAACAACAAATCAACAACCAACAACAAATCACCACCCACCAACCAACCACGACCTATCACGACCAACTACCAAACAACCAACCACGACCCACCACGACCAACCACCAACAAACCATCCACAAACCACCAACAAACCATCCACAAACCACCAACAAACATCAGCAGAAACCTCACCAACGACAATTGCAGAGAGGTTTCAGGCATTATACACGTAATGCCTGGTTTCACTTAATGCCTGTAACAGGTTTTAGGCATTACGTGTAATGCCTGACAATGATTTTCAGGCATTACACGTAATTCCTGTTAGTTTTAGGCATTACGTGTAATGCCTAGTGGTCACAGGCATTACGCGTAATGCCTGAACATTTCAGGTTTCACTTAATGCCTGTAACATATATATGTTTTGATTAAAAAGAAGCTCAGTAAATAACAAGTCGCGTAAGGCGAAATTATTACATTTAGTCAAGCTGTCAAACTCACGGAATGAAACTGAACGCACTGCATTTTTTTTTTTTACCAAGACAATATACAGCTTCGTCAATCCCCGCGACAATGATATCGCTCACGTTTGACGTGCAAAATGAAGTGAAATTGACAAGCCAGAATAGCGCGGTAGCGTATTGGGCCAAGAAGGAAAGCGCGCTTTTCTGTATTCTTTTTAATTTTCTGAGCTTGTTTTGAATACAAGATATTATATCTATATGTTTTTGGAATCAGGAAATGATAAACAATAAGATGAAATAATTAGTGTGTGTGTGTGTGTGTGTGTGTGTGTGTGTGTGTGTGTGTGTGTGTGTGTGTGTGTGTGTGTGTGTGTGTGTGTGTGTGTAGATCGATTCCGAGCAAACAACTCGACCTATCTTAATGAAACTTTATATACAAATTCTTCAAGATAATATCCCCAGACAGGGGTTTTTTCGCCCTTTTTTCAATAAATGTCTTTGATGACGTCATATGGGGCTTTTAGTGAAAGTTGAGGCGGTCCTGTCACACCCTTATTTTTCGATCAAATTGATTTTTGGCCAAGCGATCTTCGACGATCGAAGCCCGGACAATGGGATTGCATTATAGCTTGGAGGCTTAATAATATATAAATGAGTTTGGTAATTAAAAATATAATTTAGATTTAAATTTTAGTAATCAATCTCTGATTCCAAAAACATAATATATTATAGATAATCATATATTATGTTTGGATTTCTTCTTCTTCAGCGTTCGACGGTTGTGTCCCTCATAATCTTAGGCCTGCTGATCGTATCAACTCGCAGGTTGTGTCCCCTTAGGCCTGCTGATCGTATCAACTCGCAGGTTGTGTCCCCTTAGGCCTGCTGATCGTATCAACTCGCAGGTTGTGTCCCCTTAGGCCTGCTGATCGTATCAACTCGCAGGTTGTGTCCCCTTAGGCCTGCTGATCGTATCAACTCGCAGGTTGTGTCCCCTTAGGCCTGCTGATTGTATCAACTCGCAGGTTGTGTCCCTCATAATCTTAGGCCTGCTGATCGCATCAACTCGCAGGTTGTGTCCCCTTAGGCCTGCTGATCGTATCAACTCGCAGGTTGTGTCCCCTTAGGCCTGCTGATCGTATCAACTCGCAGGTTGTGTCCCTCATAATCTTAGGCCTGCTGATCGTATCAACTCGCAGGTTGTGTCCCCTTAGGCCTGCTGATCGTATCAACTCGCAGGTTGTGTCCCCTTAGGCCTGCTGATCGTATCAACTCGCAGGTTGTGTCCCTCATAATCTTAGGCCTGCTGATCGTATCAACTCGCAGGTTGTGTCCCTCATAATCTTAGGCCTGCTGATCGTATCAACTCGCAGGTTGTGTCCCCTTAGGCCTGCTGATCGTATCAACTCGCAGGTTGTGTCCCTCATAATCTTAGGCCTGCTGATCGTATCAACTCGCAGGTTCGGTGCAGGTATATATATATATATGTTACAGGTGAACACTAGGCATTACACGTAATGCCTAAAAATACCAGGCATTACACGTAATGCCTGAAATTTAACTCTCAAAATTACGCTTATTGCCTGACGCAATTCAGGCAATACACACAACATAAAAGCCTATTGCACTGAACAGTTATCCATCCATCCACGGTGAGAACATTTTTAAAGGACAAAGTGTTGACAAAATGTCATGGTGTGAATATTGTAATGAGTGATGGTTCACCACAGTTTGAATTTCACGTAAGTGTGAGTGCATGTCAGAATGGAGAGCAGAGGTCCAATATTTCCAGTCGAGTTTTCACCAGTTGCTTATTCGTCACCATGGAGGATACTGAAAAAGAACAATTGTTTACTCGACGTTTGTTTGAACATTATGAAAAGGACGGCAGAAAGTTGCTCCCGAAAGCTGTGTACTTCAGAACAATCGAAGAAGTAAAAGCTGCCTTCCAGAAAACGACAAAGTCTCGTCATGAGTATCATCTCTTGGGAAAGTAAGTGATGTGTGGTGTTTGTCAAAAACAGATTTGAGTGTTGGTATTCAGCTCTACGTCTATCGTGAAACAATACTGACACCGGGTTATCTCCAATGCTGTCTCTGATAGAGTAATTGACACATAATTATTATGGGCCCCATTATTATGTCAAACGGAGGTAACAAAAAAGGCTTAGTACACTGACTGTATCGTTCTTGCTGGAACAAAAACAGCTGATAAGAAAATCGCGTTGTGTTATCTCACATACCGGGGCTGTTGAAAGTTACAATATCAAATTATTATTAATGTTCGCTTGAGAAACACTGTGTAAACGGGTGTGTTTTTCTCATAAGGAAGATTTGTTATTATTATTCGACGTAAGTTGTTCACGATCTTTAGTAGTTTGAATGTAGCGCTCGGGTACATTGACATGTTGTTATTGTTTTAGCAAGATGAATTCAATCTGGACCCTGTCCTACGTGTTATAATTATATCCGACTCGCTGCCGAGAGTTATGGTACATTGTTTATAACCATGATAAACATGTCCTGTTATTGCCATTAAATAGTCATTTACTTTAATTTTCAGATTCGAGGTATTAAAATGCGGTGACATCGAAAGGCTTGTACAGAAAAGGACTGACACAACTGAGGAATCCATTCTCTACTATGCTACCCTTGAAGAAACATACGATATCGTCAAGAGAGCGCATGTGGCCACAGGCCATGGCGGTCGTGATCGCATGGAGAAGGAGTTGCACAAGAAATACGACAACATACCACGCCACGCGATAGAACTTTACAAATCTTTGTGCGCAGAGTGTCAGAAGAAGAAGAAACGAGCGAGAGTCAAAGGTGTTGTTGTTCGACCGATTCTATCAAACGATATTCTATCCCGGGCTCAGATCGATCTTATTGACATGCAGTCGCTGGCTGACCGAGGTCATAAATGGATTTGTGTGTACCAAGATCATTTCAGCAAATTCTGCATTCTAAGACCATTGAGTACCAAAAGAGCTTCGGAAGTTGCGAGTCACATCCTAGACATTTTTCTGGCGTTCGGTGCTCCATCTATTCTTCAGAGCGACAACGGAGCTGAATTCACGGCCAGTATAATTACCGAGGTCGCACAATTATGGCCCGATCTAAAATAGTGCATGGAAAACCGAGACAGCCCCAGAGTCAAGGCTCTGTTGAAAGAGCAAATTCAGACATAAAGGATATGCTGGTAGCATGGATGAGCGAGAACAAGACTACGAACTGGACTGCTGGCATCAAATTTGTCCAGTTTAGAAAGAACACGAGTCACCACGCCGGTATAGGCAGATCGCCATTCAAAGCATTGTTTGGCACGGAAGCCAAGATCGGTCTGAGATCAACAACGTTGCCCGATGGGATCATAGACTTGATCAAAACGGAGGAAGAATTACAAAAGGCATTAGTGGAACCAAATGAAGACATCGACATGCCCCAAGCTGAAAGTCAGACGCTTGGGCCGTCTCTTGGTGCAATGCCCCAAGTTGAAAGACAGACGCCTGGACCATCTTCTGTGCATGAATTACAAAAGGCATTAGTGGAACCAAATGAAGACATCGACATGCCCCAAGCTGAAAGTCAGACGCCTGGGCCTTCTCTTGGTGCAATGCCCCAAGCTGAAAGACAGACGCCTGGGCCTTCTCTTTTTGCAATGCCCCAAGCTGAAAGACAGACGCCTGGGCCTTCTCTTGGTGCAATGCCCCAAGCTAAAAGACAGACGCCTGGGCCTTCTCTTGGTGCAATGCCCCAAGCTGAAAGACAGACGCCTAGGTCTTCTCTTGGTGCAATGCCCCAAGCTGAAAGACAGACGCCTGGGCCTTCTCTTGGTGCAATGCCCCAAGCTGAAAGTCAGACGCCTGGGCCTTCTCTTGGTGCAATGCCCCAAGCTGAAAGACAGACGCCTGGGCCTTCTCTTGGTGCAATGCCCCAAGCTGAAAGTCAGACGCCTGGGCCTTCTCTTGGTGCAATGCCCCAAGCTGAAAGACAGACGCCTGGGCCTTCTCTTGGTGCAATGCCCCAAGCTGAAAGTCAGACGCCTGGGCCTTCTCTTGGTGCAATGCCCCAAGCTGAAAGTCAGACGCCTGGGCCTTCTCTTGGTGCAATGCCCCAAGCTGAAAGACAGACGCCTGGGCCTTCTCTTGGTGCAATGCTCCAAGCTGAAAGACAGACGCCTGGGCCTTCTTTTGGTGCAATGCCCCAAGCTGAAAGTCAGACGCCTGGGCCTTCTCTTGGTGCAATGCTCCAAGCTGAAAGACAGACGCCTGGGCCTTCTCTTGGTGCAATGCCCCAAGCTGAAAGTCAGACGCCTGGGCCTTCTCTTGGTGCAATGCCCCAAGCTGAAAGTCAGACGCCTGGGCCTTCTCTTGGTGCAATGCCCCAAGCTGAAAGACAGACGCCTGGACCATCTTATGTGCATGAAGCTGCATTACAAAAACATGATGACACCATACAAGAATCGCGGAAGAGAGCAAGGATCAGCCAACAGAAACAAGCAGACCGGATGTTGAAAAGAAGCAGAATTGAGATGATTTCTGGAGAAATTGGTCAGACTGTCCTGGTCCCTATTCCGTCGGTAGACAGAGGAAGAGGAGATCCTAGAAACATTTTAGGTGTGATAGTTGACCGAGATGTAAACGAGAACTACACAATTGCAGTTCGGGCAGGTATCTTGAAAGGGTGCTTTTCTAGAAACCAGTTTCAGTGGGTACATCACGAAGCGTCCCGGTACCGAAGCGTCCCGGTGCCGAAGCGTCCCGGTACCGAAGCGTCCCGGTACGGAAGCGTCCCGGTGCCGAAGCGTCCCGGTACCGAAGCGTCCCACTATAACGCGTCTCAGGGGTACCGGGACGCTTTGGTACCGGGACGCTTCGGGACGCTCCCGCGCAGTAGGGCACGAAGCGTCCCGGTACTGAAGCGTCCCGGTGCCGAAGCGTCCCGGTACCAGTCACCACGCACATCCTCGGCTCGCATGCCAATGTATTATATAGCAAAGGGAATGCCTGTAATTCACACAGAGCAATCACTTGGTCTTAAACGTGCACAAGACAAAAACTTTCATACTGGGGGAGCGAGCCAGTCTGAAGAGTACTCGGGTCCAGCGCGAGCGTTCTTTATTACCCAAAAGAACCCAAACAAACCCAAATTAACCCAAATGATACAATTTAAAAGTCGGAGGCAGAACTGAAAAGACTTTTTCCGACGCTCACGCTTAGTGAAGCCAGAAAGCGTGTGTGATAACAGACATATCCCTCTTGTGAACGGAAGCCTACGGACTTTTCCCCCGAACTTGTCCACACGGGTACAGTATTTCCAAATTGGTGTGTTGTGAGTACAGATCTAAAGTAAAGTTGGGGAAAAGTTGGACAAAAAGTGATTTTTTTTTTACCGAAAGCAAATCAAGGTCTGTGCAAAATTAAAAAAATCAGTGAAGTCAAGGTCAAATCAAGGTCAAGATTAAATTTAAAAAAATAAATATGGTTAGTCAAGTCAAGGTCAAATCAAGGTCAACAAGGGCGGATCTGGGGGGGGGTTACACGGGTTACGTAACCCCCCCACCCCCCCCAAAAATAGGTAATTTATTGGCTCAGAATGCACCAGATAGCTCTATTTTGCTTCTTTGGATAAAAAAAATTTCCGGGGGGGCATGCCCCCGGACCCCCCTAGCGGCTTAGGCGCCTTCGGCGCCGTCAACTTGTATCTTCGCAGTCATTTTGTAACCCCCCCCCCCTCCAAAGTGAATTGATCCGCCCTTGGTCAAGGTTTAGAAAAAAAGAAAGTCTAAGTCCTGTGACGCGTTATAGTGGGACGCTTCGGTACCGGGACGCTTTGGTACCGGGACGCTTCGGTACCGGGACGCTTTGGTACCGGGACGCTTCGGTACCGGGACGCTTTGGTACCGGGACGCTTCGGTACCGGGACGCTTTGGTACCGGGACGCTTCGGGGTGTGATATCCCTCTTGTGAACGGAAGCCTACGGACTTTTCCCCCGAACTTGTCCACACGGATACAGTATTTCCAAATTGGTGTGTTGTGAGTACAGATCTAAAGTAAAGTTGGGGAAAAGTTGGACAAAAAGTGATTTTTTTTTTACCGAAAGCAAATCAAGGTCTGTGCAAAATTAAAAAAATCAGTGAAGTCAAGGTCAAATCAAGGTCAAGATTAAATTTAAAAAAATAAATATGGTTAGTCAAGTCAAGGTCAAATCAAGGTCAACAAGGGCGGATCTGGGGGGGGGGTTACACGGGTTACGTAACCCCCCCCACCCCCCCAAAAAATAGGTAATTTATTGGCTCAGAATGCACCAGATAGCTCTATTTTGCTTATTTGGATAAAAAAAAATTCCGGGGGGGCATGCCCCCGGACCCCCCTAGCGGCTTAGGCGCCTTCGGCGCCGTCAACTTGTATCTTCGCAGTCATTTTGTAACCCCCCCCCTCCAAAGTGAATTGATCCGCCCTTGGTCAAGGTTTAGAAAAAAAAAAGTCTAAGTCCTGTGACGCGTTATAGTGGGACGCTTCGGTACCGGGACGCTTTGGTACCGGGACGCTTCGGTACCGGGACGCTTTGGTACCGGGACGCTTCTGTACCGGGACGCTTTGGTACCGGGACGCTTCGGTACCGGGACGCTTTGGTACCGGGACGCTTCGGGGTGTCCCCGTTTCAGTAGAGCGAAACGAATTTACTGAGTGAAAAGGACGTTACACTCTGTGCCCAAGTTTCAGTTAGAGAAGCGGTTTCAAGCGAGTCTTTGGGCGGCGGGCAGGGTTTTGTTAAATGTAACTGCAGTGGACAGAAAAAAAAGTGTTCCACAAACCGTTGCAGATGCTTCAAAAGTCATCTCAAATGCAACAGCCGCTGCCATAACAGTCTGTCTTGTCAAAACAAATAGAACATTAATTGTGATCAGGTGTCCCCCGGACGAACAAAATGCGACTCATGTGGAGCTATTGCACATCTTATTTTCATTTAATTTTAATTACTCTTATTGTATGCTCTAGTAACCAATGTTGTTTGCATGTATTTACTGTGTGCAATAACTGCATACTTGCTTAATTAATTAAGTTAAACAATTACTTAATCCACCATGAATGTCTCCATTTTCCATTTTGTTTGACAAAGTTCTAAATTATCATTCTCAATACGTGATTAATTTACATAATTACTTTGTCCAACATGAGTGTCTTCCTTTTTCCATTTTATTAGACGTAATTCTATATTATCATTCTAAATGCATTCCGTAGTAACCATTATTATATTGATTTTGTTGGTGTGTTTAACCTTCGCATTACCAGGCGCAAATGTATAACAATTTCATAATTCGATAATTCATTTTTTAATGTATACAAAATTCGTTTTAGGAAAGGTTGAGCTGAAGGTTAACAAAGGAGAGAGAGAGAGAGAGAGAGAGAGAGAGAGAGAGAGAGAGAGAGAGAGAGAGAGAGAGAGAGAGACAGAGAGAGACAGAGAGAGAGAGAGAGAGAGAGAGAGACAGAGACAGAGAGACAGAGACAGAGAGAGAGACAGAGACAGAGACAGAGAGACAGAGAGAGAGAGTTTTTATGACAATACCTCTTAATATGACATATTTATTTACATCAACCATTATTATTGTAATGTTGGTGTATTTTACTATTCCATACATGAAATAAACAAATTACTAGAGTAGTGTATGTGTGTGGGGACGAGTGCATGGTGTTACACAAGTACATGGTGTTGAACAAGTAAAACATATCACAATGAATGCACACAATAACAACAACAACAACAAATCAACAACCAACAACAAATCACCACCCACCAACCAACCACGACCTATCACGACCAACTACCAAACAACCAACCACGACCCACCACGACCAACCACCAACAAACCATCCACAAACCACCAACAAACCATCCACAAACCACCAACAAACATCAGCAGAAACCTCACCAACGACAATTGCAGAGAGGTTTCAGGCATTATACACGTAATGCCTGGTTTCACTTAATGCCTGTAACAGGTTTTAGGCATTACGTGTAATGCCTGACAATGATTTTCAGGCATTACACGTAATTCCTGTTAGTTTTAGGCATTACGTGTAATGCCTAGTGGTCACAGGCATTACGCGTAATGCCTGAACATTTCAGGTTTCACTTAATGCCTGTAACATATATATGTTTTGATTAAAAAGAAGCTCAGTAAATAACAAGTCGCGTAAGGCGAAATTATTACATTTAGTCAAGCTGTCAAACTCACGGAATGAAACTGAACGCACTGCATTTTTTTTTTTTACCAAGACAATATACAGCTTCGTCAATCCCCGCGACAATGATATCGCTCACGTTTGACGTGCAAAATGAAGTGAAATTGACAAGCCAGAATAGCGCGGTAGCGTATTGGGCCAAGAAGGAAAGCGCGCTTTTCTGTATTCTTTTTAATTTTCTGAGCTTGTTTTGAATACAAGATATTATATCTATATGTTTTTGGAATCAGGAAATGATAAACAATAAGATGAAATAATTTTTCAATCGATTTCCTGAATTAAAATCGTAGTACTAATTAACCTATTGTTGTTAATTGTGATCACATTTTAAGAGTAAACATGACATATGTATATTATACCATTACAAACATTGTAAATGAATCACTGACCACTGGTACTGTTCCTTCTAGTTTCAAAGAGGCAGTTGTAAAACCCATTCTAAGGAAAGCCTCACTAGATCCTAACCAACTGAAGAACTATAGACCTATCTCAAATCTTCCCTTCCTTTCTAAACTTCTTAAAAAAATCGTTCTCCACCAACTTGCTTCCCATCTCTCTTGTAACAATCTCCTGAGCCCTCACCAGTCTGCTTACCGTCCAGGACACAGTACAGAGACCGCTATTCTACGCGTAGTAAACGATCTCTTAGTCTCCCTTGATGAAGATAAAGTTTCGGTTCTTCTACTTTTGGACCTTTCGGCTGCGTTCGATACCATCGATCACGAAATTCTTCTCCGTCGGTTGGAGCAGGCTTTTGGCATTCGCAATACCGCACTTCAGTGGTTTCGGTCTTATCTAACTGAGAGAAAGCAGTTTGTTCTTGTTGGTGACCACCAGTCAGCCACAGTTCCCCTTGAGTTTTGCGTCCCACAAGGCTCTGTGCTGGGTCCTGTCCTTTTTATTCTCTATACAACTCCTCTGTCAAATGTAATCTCGACTCATTCTGTCGAGCATGAAATGTTCGCAGACGACACACAACTATACAAATCAGAATCACCTGAAAACATTCCTAACCTCCTTCACTCTCTAAACATCTGTACTTCAACTGTTAAAACATGGATGTCAGAAAATAAACTCAAACTGAATGACGATAAGACCGAGGCGATGTGTTTCTCAAAATCCACAAAAACTCACTCTCTTCCAAAAGTAGTAACACTCGGTGCTGTTAGCATTGATTTTGCAGATAAAGTCCGCGACCTTGGAGTCGAGTCATTATTGACCGCGATCTGACTATGAAACAGCATGTCACCAAAACCTGCCAGGCCGCATACATTGAGTTGAAAAGGATTAGTTCAGTCCGCTCTTGTCTGACTGAAGAGGCCACCAAAACACTAATTTCTTCGTGTGTGCTATCTAGAATAGACTTTTGTAATTCAGTACTAATCGGTAGCCCCCAGACTATCATCCAACCACTGCAAAGGGTTCAACATTCAGCTGCAAGATTAATTTGTAAATCCTCCAAGAAGCAACCTTGTACTCCCCTTTTGAAATATCTGCACTGGCTTCCGGTCAATCAAAGAATTAAGTACAAAAGCTCGTGTCTTTGTTTTAAAATCATCACTGGTTCTGCACCTTCATATCTGTCTGAACTCGTAAACCTGTACGTCCCTTCCAGATCGCTGCGCTCCGCCGCTGACACTCGAATGTTCCGAATTCCAACAAAAAAAAGAAAAGTACATGGACAACGCGCATTTTCATTTGCTGCTGTTAAAACATGGAACTCCCTTCCTTATTCTGTCAGACATAGTCCATCCTATTCTTCTTTTAGATCAAATCTGAAAACGCACCTGTTCACACAGCATTTTCTAGACCAACCAGTAACTTTCAAACTGTCCGGTGAACCCTGCAGCAGCCAGTGATCTGGAAATCGTGTGCTGCGACTTTTTCTCTTTTCCTTGTGCAAACTACATATCGGTTTATCTAGTTAGATAAATGGATGTGCATAAGCACGAGCTTGGTTTTGTGATTATATCTGCGATTTTTGTGTGTACGCCATGTATGCAGATTGTGTAGGTATATTAGTATTCATGTGTGAGTGTATGTGTATATGTGTGTGTGTTTGTATGTATGTGTGTGTGCCTGTCTGTATGCGTGTGTGTGTGTGTGTGTGTGTGTGTGTGTGTGTGTGCGTGTGCGTGTGTGTGTGTGTATGTGTGTGTGTGTGTGTGTGTGAATGTGTATCTGTGTGTATCTGTGCATGTGTGTGGTGTTAGGGATAGCATGTGTGTATGGAAAGCCGTTTGGCTCATTACCATTACACGTGTAATAAATCATAAATACACGTGTAATAAATGATTAATACACGTGTATTTATTTCTTATTGCACGTGTAATTTATCTTTTTTCTTATGCTATGGTATAGCATAATGATTAAATACACGTGTAATGAATATTTCATACACGTGTAAGAAATGATTAAATGAAATATTTATTACACGTGTATTAATTATTTCTTACACGTGCATGAAATATTTATTACGCGTGTATTTAATCATTTCGTACACGTGTATGACATTTTTATTACACGTGTATTTAATCATTTCTTACACGTGTATGAATACATTTTTCATACACGTGTAAGAAATGATTAAATACGCGTGTAATAAATATTTCGTACAAGCGTTAAAAATGCAGGAGTCACGTGGTTAAGCGACTTAAAGAGTTGTTGCTTTGCAAGTCGTATATTTTCCGATTCAAGTTTTAAATTATTACGTTTGAGCCGTTTGGCTCATAACCATTACACGTGTATTTAATCATTTACTACACGTGTATTTAATCATTTCTTACACGTGTAAAAACTATTTCCTGCACGTGTATGTAATCATTTACTACACGTGTATTTAATCATTTCTTACACGTGTATAAACTATTTCCTGCACGTGTATTTAATCATTTCTTACACTGTGACGTGCATGAAATATTTATTACACGTGTATTTAATCATTTCTTACACGTGTATGAATTATTTATTACACGTGTATGAATCATTTATTACACGTGCATTAATCATTTATTACACGTGTATTAATCATTAATTACACGTGTATTAATTATTTATTACATGTGTACTAATCATTTTTTACACGTGTAATGGTTATGAGCCAAACGGCTTTCCATATCTGTGTGTGTATGCGCACGCGTATGTGCGTGCGCACGCGTGTGTTTGTTTGTGACTGCATGGATTTAAACGATGAATTTGCTTTTGTACTCCTGTTCTTTTTCTGTCTTAATGCTTGTATTTTGGTTTTGTACATGTGTATAGTAATGTCATTGTAAAGTGCTTGGAGCTTCTAGGTGAGCGCTCTATAAGTTTCCATTATTATTATTATTATTATATATTTTTAGATCATAATTGATCAGAATTTGATGAAGAATACGATGCAATCAATTATGATCTAAAAAATATATACATATGTCATGTTATTAAAGTCCAGGCTTCGTCGAAGACTGCTCAACCAAAATTGTAATCAATTTGATCGAAAAATGAGGGTGTGACAGTGCCGCCTCAACTTTCACAAAAAGCCGGATATGACGTCATCAAGTACAATTATAAAAAAAGAGAGAAAAATATGTCTGGGGATACCACATACAGGAACTCTGATGTAAAGTTTTATGAAGATCGGTCAAGTAGTTTTCTCTGAATCGCTCTACACACACACACACACACACACACTGACACACACACACACACACACACACACACACACACACACACACACACACACACACACACACACACACACACACACACAGACAGACACACACCCTCGTCTCGATTCCTCGTCTATGTTAAAACATTTAGTCAAAACTTGACTGAATGTAAAAACAATAGAGAAAAGCGCGCTTTCCTGTGAAACACTTTACGCTGCGGCTGCGCTATACTGGCTTGTCACGTTCCGCACGCTTTTTTCGTTATTGTTGTTTGTTTATTTGTTAGGCCTTTCTTTTGTTTGTTTTGTTATTTTGTTTGACAGTAACATATCAAACTAAGTTGAATTTTTCAGTCTACAAATAAAAGAAAACAAAACTCGCGTCATTTCTGCGCTTATCTCCCTTGACGGGCTCTTCTGACTTTCAAGTCACGTTTAACCCATTGTAATGGCGGTGTTAAAAGTGCAGTGCGACTAGAGGATGCGAATTTCTGTCGTGTTTTCCTCTTTTCTTCGGTTGTTTTAGCACCATGACTTGCCAATAGCGGGACTGATTCTAGTTTTTCATCATGGAGGTCAGTGAGGAGAATGTGCAAATGATTCTGAGCATGGGCTTTCCGTCAGAAGCGGAGGTTCGGCGAGCCCTGCGAATGGCGAAGAATGATTTGAGTGACGCCGTTGCTATTCTGACGGATGATCATCCTGTGTCTACTTTTGATGCTCTGGACGATGTCGACATCGACATGAAGGACCAGCAGTCCAAGACTGAGCAGACTCCAGTCTACGGGCCGTCGCTACCGCCCACGTACGATGAGGTCGTGGAGGGTACCGATGTAAGTCGTGCGAAGGCGTGGTCGTTGTAACACTTTGGTGCCAAACTTCAAATTTGTTTCATTTAATCTTTCTTGGAGATCAGCGCAAAATTGCTTGCTATACACCGTCACTTTGTCGAGCAGCCCTTTGCCTGGTCTGGGGACTGCTTTAATCTCGTATTATTAGATGGTACAGGTTGCAAACTAATATAATGACCCACAGCCGACCCCCCACAGTTGACCTCATTAGTCCAGTAAATGAGTTACTGCTCCTGGGACAGCAGAAACATGTGCTTCATTCTAAAGCATTTTCATCTTACACCACCAAATTGTTCATTTTATCATATGACATTAACAAGATTTGGTAGGTTTTTTTGGTACTGTTTATATTATAATCTGTCCAACCAAAAATGTTGCAAACTTCTTTTTTTTTTTATATCAAACAGGTCAACTATTAGTATTAACCTTTAACGGAAATGTTTCACATTTCTTCAATTTTCATGTTTTTCTGACACCACTAATTACGGTTTAGCAATAAAGTAAAAGTAATCGAGTAATTTGTTTTGGCCTCGTGACATTTCAGACACCGACAGCTCTGAATTTTTGTGTGTTTGTTTGTATGTCAAAGTCATGATTTTCTTCTTCCCATCGAGTTGTTTGGTAATAAACTGGCATTAACACCTTTTTACAAGAATTAGGTAAGGAAATAATGTGGAAGGGGAAAATAATGATTTTGCCGTGTTGTTTAGGCCTTAGGAGGCTTCTCACAGTCACACTCACAGCAGGCAAAAATCTGGGAAATCGTGTTGGTTGGAATTGAAATGATAACAAAAAGTCAATATTTCTTTAATTTTTTTAATTAACTCTGAAGTCTTATTGCATTTTCTATCTCTTTATTATCATACAAACCACCAAAAATAAACAGATTGTTACACGACACTTGAGATTGCCACAAGTTCTCAAACGTCGTATAGTTGTGTTCTTTTATTCTACGTCGCCCGTCTTCGCAGCAACAGAAAACAACTCGTCAAATTGAGTTCGAGGATTTATTCAGCATTCAATACATACAACTGCACAACGTAGCAGAACTCAAATAGAAGCTTTTTTTACATACAAATCGCGCTGGCATATATAGTAAATACTCAATCTCGAGAATATTCCAGACCGAACATGATACAACTACATTATACGAGCCGTGCATGGACTAAACTAGCGACATTCTCTGTGACGTACATCAAAAGCGCCGACGCACTTAATCCGAACGAACGCCACGAACTCACGACTAAAAAAGCGTGGTAAACAACTTGTTTTGACAGGACTAGAAAGTTCACCTGCATTCTCGTCCAAGCATAAATATTGTGTTTACAAAATATAATATCGGTACTTTCCCACAAAGTACAAATAAGTCAACCACATGCAACACACAAAACTGAACCAAAGCTCAGCAACGGCAGCGTTTCCTAACACAGATGTGCAAATCAATACTGTGAAACATGCCATATTCAGTCAGTGCTTCCTCGGCGAGGTTTTGGTTTACATGATACAAAGGGTCAAATTAAGAATCAACTGTCATCTTGCTGAATACAGAAAGCAAGAAAAGAGAATGAGAGAGTAATAAAAAATATAAGTAAGTAAGATAAATAAAAGGCAAATAAACATTTTTGTTGCAATTGTTGGGCTGCAGCATTTTTGTTAAACTTAAATGGCTTTCTTAGATGACCTCTTTTAATACAGTGGAACCCCTTTTTTAAAACATCCCCAGCCCCCCCCCCCCCCCCCACCCCTCCAAATTAAGAGTTACCCCTTTTTAAGGCCTTGATTGTTTTCTTTTTATGTTCATAACCTTTGTAAATTTACACCCCCCCCCCCCCCCATTTTAAGATTCCCGCCAGTCCTTTTTCATTTAAGGCCTGATTTATTAGATATTGGAGGTCTTCAAATGGAGGTTCCACTGTACTAGCCCTGCCCCCTGTGTGTGTGTTCCACTGTACTAGCCCTGCCCCCTGTGTGTGTGTTCCACTGTACTAGCCCTGCCCCCTATGTGTGTGTTCCACTGTACTAGCCCTGCCCCCTGTGTGTGTGTTCCACTGTACTAGCCCTGCCCCCTGTGTGTGTGTTCCACTGTACTAGCCCTGCCCCCTGTGTGTGTGTTCCACTGTACTAGCCCTGCCCCCTGTGTGTGTGTTCCACTGTACTAGCCCTGCCCCCTGTGTGTGTGTTCCACTGTACTAGCCCTGCCCCCTATGTGTGTGTTCAACTGTACTAGCCCTGCCCCCTGTGTGTGTGTTCCACTGTACTAGCCCTGCCCCCTGTGTGTGTGTTCCACTGTACTAGCCCTGCCCCCTGTGTGTGTGTTCCACTGTACTAGCCCTGCCCCCTGTGTGTGTGTTCCACTGTACTAGCCCTGCCCCCTGTGTGTGTGTTCCACTGTACTAGCCCTGCCCCCTGTGTGTGTGTTCCACTGTACTAGCCCTGCCCCCTGTGTGTGTGTTCCACTGTACTAGCCCTGCCCCCTATGTGTGTTCCAACAGACCCCAGCACAGGAGGGGACGGAGGAGGTGGTGATGGAGGAGAGCAACAGCCTGGAGTTCCCGGTCACCAACCTGTACGAGCTGGAGGGGCGTGTCTTCACCGAGATGTGGAACATCCCCTACAAGCGGGAGGAGTCTCTGGGACGCTGTCTGATAGCCGCCACCAGACTGGCTGAAGCGGGTAAACACTTCACACCCATATTCATTGCACGGCTCACGTAACTTCTTCTTCGTTCATGGGCTTCTTCTTCAGCGTTCGACGATGGCTGTGTCTAGATTCTTTTGCCCGTGATGTTGACGAAGTGGGCTGTCATTTCCAGGTCCTGAGTGCTGCCCCATAGCTTGGTGTGCAGCGATGTCCCTGTGGGCCAGACATGTTTACTCTCACTGCAGTGGAGTTGGCAGGTCTGCAGGAAGTGGTCCGGTGTCTGGTCCACCTCTCCACAATGGTTCATGGGCTGAAACGCCCACATACACATGTTTTTTTGCATGAGTGGGATTTTATAACTTATGACCCATTTAGCCCTCCATATAGGCAGCTAAACACCACTTTCAAGGGATGCATGCTTGGTATTTTCGTGTTTCTATAACCCATCGACCTCTGACATGGATTACAGGATTAGGTTCGTGCGCACTTGGTCTTGTGCTTGTGTGTACACATGAAGGGAGATAAGTCTACACATACGTTGACCTAGGAGATCGCAAAAATCACCAGCCTTAACTCACCAGGCGCGGCCGGGATTCGAACCCACAACCTTCCGCTTGGGAGGCCGGCGTCTTATCCACTAGGAAACTGTGCTCGTCAACTATATTAATAATTGATAATTTGTATGTGTGCAGGTCTCGGTGAAAGTGATGAACATTGTAAAAGGTTCACGGAGAGGTGCATGCCAGAAGCCTTTCAAAAGGTAAGCCGGGTTTCACTGATTTAAGGCCGTCTATTCATTGGATGATTACTGTTGTAATGATTACTGTTGTAATGATTACAGGGGGGGGGGGGGGGAGATCCAGTAATGCATTATGCTTTTCATATAAAATGAATCTGATTGTGATCCCTTGTTATTGTCGGTTACTGACTGATGTTGATCACTGATGTTGATCACTGATGTTGATCACTGATGTTGATCCATGTTTCTCACCAGTTACTGACTGATGTTGATCCATGTTTCTCACCAGTTACTGACTGATGTTGATCCATGTTTCTCACCAGTTACTGACTGATGTTGATCCATGTTTCTCACCAGTTACTGACTGATGTTGATCCATGTTTCTCACCAGTTACTGACTGATGTTGATCCATGTTTCTCATCAGTTACTGACTGATGTTGATCCATGTTTCTCACCAGTTACTGACTGATGTTGATCCATGTTTCTCATCAGTTACTGACTGATGTTGATCCATGTTTCTCACCAGTTACTGACTGATGTTGATCCATGTTTCTCACCAGTTACTGACTGATGTTGATCCATGTTTCTCACCAGTTACTGACTGATGTTGATCCATGTTTCTCACCAGTTACTGACTGATGTTGATCCATGTTTCTCACCAGTTACTGACTGATGTTGATCCATGTTTCTCACCAGTTACTGACTGATGTTGATCCATGTTTCTCACCAGTTACTGACTGATGTTGATCCATGTTTCTCACCAGTTACTGACTGATGTTGATCCATGTTTCTCACCAGTTACTGACTGATGTTGATCCATGTTTCTCACCAGTTACTGACTGATGTTGATCCATGTTTCTCACCAGTTACTGACTGATGTTGATCCATGTTTCTCACCAGTTACTGACTGATGTTGATCCATGTTTCTCACCAGTTACTGACTGATGTTGATCCATGTTTCTCACCAGTTACTGACTGATGTTGATCCATGTTTCTCACCAGTTACTGACTGATGTTGATCCATGTTTCTCACCAGTTACTGACTGATGTTGATCCATGTTTCTCACCAGTTACTGACTGATGTTGATCCATGTTTCTCACCAGTTACTGACTGATGTTGATCCATGTTTCTCACCAGTTACTGACTGATGTTGATCCATGTTTCTCACCAGTTACTGACTGATGTTGATCCATGTTTCTCACCAGTTACTGACTGATGTTGATCCATGTTTCTCACCAGTTACTGACTGATGTTGATCCATGTTTCTCACCAGTTACTGACTGATGTTGATCCATGTTTCTCACCAGTTACTGACTGATGTTGATCCATGCTTCTCACCAGTTACTGACTGATGTTGATCCATGTTTCTCACCAGTTACTGACTGATGTTGATCCATGTTTCTCACCAGTTACTGACTGATGTTGATCCATGTTTCTCATCAGTTACTGACTGATGTTGATCCATGTTTCTCACCAGTTACTGACTGATGTTGATCCATGTTTCTCATCAGTTACTGACTGATGTTGATCCATGTTTCTCACCAGTTACTGACTGATGTTGATCCATGTTTCTCATCAGTTACTGACTGATGTTGATCCATGTTTCTCACCAGTTACTGACTGATGTTGATCCATGTTTCTCATCAGTTACTGACTGATGTTGATCCATGTTTCTCATCAGTTACTGACTGATGTTGATCCATGTTTCTCATCAGTTACTGACTGATGTTGATCCATGTTTCTCATCAGTTACTGACTGATGTTGATCCATGTTTCTCACCAGTTACTGACTGATGTTGATCCATGTTTCTCACCAGTTACTGACTGATGTTGATCCATGTTTCTCACCAGTTACTGACTGATGTTGATCCATGTTTCTCACCAGTTACTGACTGATGTTGATCCATGTTTCTCACCAGTTACTGACTGATGTTGATCCATGTTTCTCACCAGTTACTGACTGATGTTGATCCATGATTCTCATCAGTTACTGACTGATGTTGATCCATGTTTCTCACCAGTTACTGACTGATGTTGATCCATGTTTCTCACCAGTTACTGACTGATGTTGATCCATGTTTCTCACCAGTTACTGACTGATGTTGATCCATGTTTCTCACCAGTTACTGACTGATGTTGATCCATGTTTCTCATCAGTTACTGACTGATGTTGATCCATGTTTCTCACCAGTTACTGACTGATGTTGATCCATGTTTCTCACCAGTTACTGACTGATGTTGATCCATGTTTCTCATCAGTTACTGACTGATGTTGATCCATGTTTCTCACCAGTTACTGACTGATGTTGATCCATGTTTCTCACCAGTTACTGACTGATGTTGATCCATGTTTCTCACCAGTTACTGACTGATGTTGATCCATGTTTCTCACCAGTTACTGACGTCAGTACCTGTACACAAGTGGGGTGGAGAGATACAGGAAGAGATTTTGTCTGACATAAAATGATCCATGTTGCTCATCAGTTACTGACGTCAGTGGCTGTTTACAAGTGGTGAGATACAGGAAGGGATTTTGTCTGACATAAAATGATCCATGTTTTTCATCAGTTACTGACGTCAGTGGCTGTTTACAAGTGGTGAGATACAGGAAGGGATTTTGTCTGACATAAAATGATCCATGTTTCTCATCAGTTACTGACGTCAGTGGCTGTTTACAAGTGGTGAGATACAGGAAGGGATTTTGTCTGACATAAAATGATCCATGTTTCTCACCAGTTACTGACTGATGTTGATCCATGTTTCTCATCAGTTACTGACGTCAGTGGCTGTTTACAAGTGGTGAGATACAGGAAGGGATTTTGTCTGACATAAAATGATCCATGTTTCTCATCAGTTACTGACGTCAGTGGCTGTTTACAAGTGGTGAGATACAGGAAGGGATTTTGTCTGACATAAAATGATCCATGTTTCTCATCAGTTACTGACGTCAGTGGCTGTTTACAAGTGGTGAGATACAGGAAGGGATTTTGTCTGACATAAAATGATCCATGTTGCTCACCAGTTACTGACGTCAGTGGCTGTACACAAGTGGTGAGATACAGGAAGGGATTTTGTCTGACATAAAATGATCCATGTTGCTCACCAGTTACTGACGTCAGTGGCTGTTTACAAGTGGTGAGATACAGGAAGGGATTTTGTCTGACATAAAATGATCCATGTTGCTCACCAGTTACTGACGTCAGTGGCTGTTTACAAGTGGTGAGATACAGGAAGGGATTTTGTCTGACATAAAATGATCCATGTTGCTCACCAGTTACTGACGTCAGTGGCTGTACACAAGTGGTGAGATACAGGAAGGGATTTTGTCTGACATAAAATGATCCATGTTGCTCACCAGTTACTGACGTCAGTGGCTGTTTACAAGTGGTGAGATACAGGAAGGGATTTTGTCTGACATAAAATGATCCATGTTGCTCACCAGTTACTGACGTCAGTGGCTGTTTACAAGTGGTGAGATACAGGAAGGGATTTTGTCTGACATAAAATGATCCATGTTGCTCACCAGTTACTGACGTCAGTGGCTGTTTACAAGTGGTGAGATACAGGAAGGGATTTTGTCTGACATAAAATGATCCATGTTGCTCACCAGTTACTGACGTCAGTGGCTGTTTACAAGTGGTGAGATACAGGAAGGGATTTTGTCTGACATAAAATGATCCATGTTGCTCACCAGTTACTGACGTCAGTGGCTGTACACAAGTGGGGTGGAGAAATACAGGAAGGGATTTTCAACATGCTGTGTCTGCTGGTGGAGCTGGTGGCCGTACGACTTCAACACCCTCCACTCCATCTCAACATGCTCGACGCTCTGTCCCTCGTGAGTTGAATCATCCTTTACATGAAGTGTTGTGACAGTGTTTGCTTGTGAGTTGAATCACGCTTTACATGAAGTGTTCTGAGAGTATTTACTTGACAGTTGAATCATGCTTTACCTTAAGTGTTCTGACAGTGTTTACTTGAGAGTTGAATCATGCTTTACATGACGTGTTCTGAGAGTGTTTACTTTAGAGTTGAATTATGCTTTACATGAAGTGTTCTGACAGTGTTTACTTTAGAGTTGAATCATGCTTTACATGAAGTGTTCTGAGAGTGTTTACTTTAGAGTTGAATTATGCTTTACCTTAAGTGTTCTGACAGTGTTTACTTTAGAGTTGAATCATGCTTTACATGAAGTGTTCTGCGAGTGTTTGCTTGAAAGTTGAATCATGCTTTACATGAAGTGTTCTGAGAGTGTTTACTTGACAGTTGAATCCTGCTTTGCTGTTGTTAGAGGTTATGCTTCTCTTGAGAGCTGGAGTGGGGTAGTGGTTAAGAATGCTTGTTGGAGTGTATGCTTCTGTTGAGAGGTGGAGTGGCGTAGTGGTTAAGAATGCTTGTTGAGAGGTGGAGTGGGGTAGTGGTTAAGAATGCTTGTTGAGAGGTGGAGTGGGGTAGTGGTTAAGAATGCTTGTTGAGAGGTGGAGTGGGGCAGTGGTTAAGAATGCTTGTTGAGAGGTGGAGTGGGGTAGTGGTTAAGAATGCTTGTTGAGAGGTGGAGTGGGGTAGTGGTTAAGAATGCTTGTTGAGAGGTGGAGTGGGGTAGTGGTTAAGAATGCTTGTTGAGAGGTGGAGTGGCGTAGTGGTTAAGAATGCTTGTTGAGAGGTGGAGTGGGGTAGTGGTTAAGAATGCTTGTTGGAGTGTATGCTTCTGTTGAGAGGTGGAGTGGCGTAGTGGTTAAGAATGCTTGTTGAGAGGTGGAGTGGCGTAGTGGTTAAGAATGCTTGTTGAGAGGTGGAGTGGGGTAGTGGTTAAGAATGCTTGTTGAGAGGTGGAGTGGGGTAGTGGTTAAGAATGCTTGTTGAGAGGTGGAGTGGGGTAGTGGTTAAGAATGCTTGTTGAGAGGTGGAGTGGCGTAGTGGTTAAGAATGCTTGTTGAGAGGTGGAGTGGGGTAGTGGTTAAGAATGCTTGTTGAGAGGTGGAGTGGGGTAGTGGTTAAGAATGCTTGTTGAGAGGTGGAGTGGCGTAGTGGTTAAGAATGCTTGTTGAGAGGTGGAGTGGCGTAGTGGTTAAGAATGCTTGTTGAGAGGTGGAGTGGGGTAGTGGTTAAGAATGCTTGTTGAGATGTGGAGTGGGGTAGTGGTTAAGAATGCTTGTTGAGAGGTGGAGTGGGGTAGTGGTTAAGAATGCTTGTTGAGAGGTGGAGTGGGGTAGTGGTTAAGAATGCTTGTTGAGAGGTGGAGTGGGGTAGTGGTTAAGAATGCTTGTTGAGAGGTGGAGTGGGGTAGTGGTTAAGAATGCTTGTTGAGAGGTGGAGTGGCGTAGTGGTTAAGAATGCTTGTTGAGAGGTGGAGTGGGGTAGTGGTTAAGAATGCTTGTTGAGAGGTGGAGTGGGGTAGTTAAGAATGCTTGTTGAGAGGTGGAGTGGCGTAGTGGTTAAGAATGCTTGTTGAGAGGTGGAGTGGGGTAGTGGTTAAGAATGCGTGTTGAGAGGTGGAGTGGGGTAGTGGTTAAGAATGCTTGTTGAGAGGTGGAGTGGGGTAGTGGTTAAGAATGCTTGTTGAGAGGTGGAGTGGGGTAGTGGTTAAGAATGCTTGTTGAGAGGTGGAGTGGGGTAGTGGTTAAGAATGCTTGTTGAGAGGTGGAGTGGCGTAGTGGTTAAGAATGCTTGTTGAGAGCTGGAGTGGGGTAGTGGTTAAGAATGCTTGTTGGAGTGTATGCTTCTGTTGAGAGGTGGAGTGGCGTAGTGGTTAAGAATGCTTGTTGAGAGGTGGAGTGGCGTAGTGGTTAAGAATGCTTGTTGAGAGGTGGAGTGGGGTAGTGGTTAAGAATGCTTGTTGAGAGGTGGAGTGGGGTAGTGGTTAAGAATGCTTGTTGAGAGGTGGAGTGGCGTAGTGGTTAAGAATGCTTGTTGAGAGGTGGAGTGGGGTAGTGGTTAAGAATGCTTGTTGAGAGGTGGAGTGGGGTAGTGGTTAAGAATGCTTGTTGAGAGGTGGAGTGGGGTAGTGGTTAAGAATGCTTGTTGAGAGGTGGAGTGGGGTAGTGGTTAAGAATGCTTGTTGAGAGGTGGAGTGGCGTAGTGGTTAAGAATGCTTGTTGAGAGGTGGAGTGGGGTAGTGGTTAAGAATGCTTGTTGAGAGGTGGAGTGGGGTAGTGGTTAAGAATGCTTGTTGAGAGGTGGAGTGGCGTAGTGGTTAAGAATGCTTGTTGAGAGGTGGAGTGGCGTAGTGGTTAAGAATGCTTGTTGAGAGGTGGAGTGGCGTAGTGGTTTAGAATGCTTGTTGAGAGGTGGAGTGGGGTAGTGGTTAAGAATGCTTGTTGAGATGTGGAGTGGGGTAGTGGTTAAGAATGCTTGTTGAGAGGTGGAGTGGCGTAGTGGTTAAGAATGCTTGTTGAGAGGTGGAGTGGGGTAGTGGTTAAGAATGCTTGTTGAGAGGTGGAGTGGGGTAGTGGTTAAGAATGCTTGTTGAGAGGTGGAGTGGGGTAGTGGTTAAGAATGCTTGTTGAGAGGTGGAGTGGCGTAGTGGTTAAGAATGCTTGTTGAGAGGTGGAGTGGGGTAGTGGTTAAGAATGCTTGTTGAGAGGTGGAGTGGGGTAGTTAAGAATGCTTGTTGAGAGGTGGAGTGGCGTAGTGGTTAAGAATGCTTGTTGAGAGGTGGAGTGGGGTAGTGGTTAAGAATGCGTGTTGAGAGGTGGAGTGGGGTAGTGGTTAAGAATGCTTGTTGAGAGGTGGAGTGGGGTAGTGGTTAAGAATGCTTGTTGAGAGGTGGAGTGGGGTAGTGGTTAAGAATGCGTGTTGAGAGGTAGAGTGGGGTAGTGGTTAAGAATGCTTGTTGAGAGGTGGAGTGGCGTAGTGGTTAAGAATGCTTGTTGAGAGGTGGAGTGGGGTAGTGGTTAAGAATGCTTGTTGAGAGGTGGAGTGGGGTAGTGGTTAAGAATGCTTGTTGAGAGGTGGAGTGGGGTAGTGGTTAAGAATGCTTGTTGAGAGGTGGAGTGGGGTAGTGGTTAAGAATGCTTGTTGAGATGTGGAGTGGCATAGTGGTTAATGGCGTAGTGGTTAAGAATGCTTGTTGGGGATCAATCCCCGCTCGGGGTGAATACAAAACCCAATTTGTCCAAGCCCTCTCCAGTACAATCAGCTGGTAATGGGTACCTGACCAAGCCCTCTCCAGTACAATCAGCTGGTAATGGGTACCTGTCCAAGCCCTATCCAGTACAATCAGCTGGTAATGGGTACCTGTCCAAGCCCTATCCAGTACAATCAGCTGGTAATGGGTACCTGACCAAGCCCTCTCCAGTACAATCAGCTGGTAATGGGTACCTGACCAAGCCCTCTCCAGTACAATCAGCTGGTAATGGGTACCTGACCAAGCCCTCTCCAGTACAATCAGCTGGTAATGGGTACCTGACCCTGTTTGGGGCCATGGAAGGCAAAGGGAGTGGAGATGGGAACTGTCTTAATAAATTTGACCCCCAAAATGTTGAGATCTCTAACATCTCCCCCCCCCCCCCCCCCTCCCAAATATGGTTGTGAAAATACCTTTACCTACCTTTTCTTTTATTCTTTTGTAAACGGCATGACCTACATATGTTTAGCATGTGCAAGCCAATGTTTTGCTTCAATTGATTAATTATGACGAATAATTGCAATGATTCTCTGTTGATGTTGAATTACATTTAGCCTTGGCCTCAATCAGGAGTATTGAATAATATCTTGTCTTTTCCTTCGATGAGAGCAGTATCCAAAACGTTCCTTTTCCTGCTGACAGTATTTGAAATATGTGGATCGTGTGCACTTGGTTTGGTCATGTTGTTGCAACATAAACATGTTAAGTATTGATACAATATGATTGCAGTTGTTGATATTTAGCTGATTGTTGTTGATCAGCCCTGCTATTCACCACATTGCTGGTGTCTTTTTACACTGTCACAACCTGTAACTGTTGATATTTAGCTGATTGTTGTTGATCAGCCCTGGCTGGTGTCTTATTCACACTGTCATTACCTGTGTTTGTGTGACAGGCGTTCAACCCAGAGACAGAGTTTCAGGTCAAGAATCGCACATTGCTGGTGTCTGTTTCACACTGTCATTACCTGTGTTTGTGTGACAGGCGTTCAACCCAAAGACAGAATTTCAGGTCAAGAATCGCACATTGCTGGTGTCTGTTTCACACTGTCATTACCTGTGTTTGTGTGACAGGCGTTCAACCCAAAGACAGAGTTTCAGGTCAAGAATCGCACATTGCTGGTGTCTTATTCACACTGTCATTACCTGTGTTTGTGTGACAGGCGTTCAACCCAGAGACAGAATTTCAGGTCAAGAATCGCACATTGCTGGTGTCTTATTCACACTGTCATTACCTGTGTTTGTGTGACAGGCGTTCAACCCAAAGACAGAGTTTCAGGTCAAGAATCGCACATTGCTGGTGTCTGTTTCACACTGTCATTACCTGTGTTTGTGTGACAGGCGTTCAACCCAGAGACAGAGTTTCTGGTCAAGAATCGCACATTGCTGGTGTCTGTTTCACACTGTCATTACCTGTGTTTGTGTGACAGGCGTTCAACCCAGAGACAGAATTTCAGGTCAAGAATCGCACATTGCTGGTGTCTGTTTCACACTGTCATTACCTGTGTTTGTGTGACAGGCGTTCAACCCAAAGACAGAGTTTCAGGTCAAGAATCGCACATTGCTGGTGTCTGTTTCACACTGTCATTACCTGTGTTTGTGTGACAGGCGTTCAACCCAGAGACAGAGTTTCTGGTCAAGAATCGCACATTGCTGGTGTCTTATTCACACTGTCATTACCTGTGTTTGTGTGACAGGCGTTCAACCCAAAGACAGAATTTCAGGTCAAGAATCGCACATTGCTGGTGTCTTATTCACACTGTCATTACCTGTGTTTGTGTGACAGGCGTTCAACCCAGAGACAGAGTTTCAGGTCAAGAATCGCACATTGCTGGTGTCTGTTTCACACTGTCATTACCTGTGTTTGTGTGACAGGCGTTCAACCCAGAGACAGAATTTCAGGTCAAGAATCGCACATTGCTGGTGTCTTATTCACACTGTCATTACCTGTGTTTGTGTGACAGGCGTTCAACCCAGAGACAGAGTTTCAGGTCAAGAATCGCACATTGCTGGTGTCTGTTTCACACTGTCATTACCTGTGTTTGTGTGACAGGCGTTCAACCCAAAGACAGAGTTTCAGGTCAAGAATCGCACATTGCTGGTGTCTTATTCACACTGTCATTACCTGTGTTTGTGTGACAGGCGTTCAACCCAGAGACAGAATTTCAGGTCAAGAATCGCACATTGCTGGTGTCTGTTTCACACTGTCATTACCTGTGTTTGTGTGACAGGCGTTCAACCCAGAGACAGAGTTTCAGGTCAAGAATCGCACATTGCTGGTGTCTGTTTCACACTGTCATTACCTGTGTTTGTGTGACAGGCGTTCAACCCAGAGACAGAATTTCAGGTCAAGAATCGCACATTGCTGGTGTCTGTTTCACACTGTCATTACCTGTGTTTGTGTGACAGGCGTTCAACCCAGAGACAGAGTTTCAGTTCAAGAATCGCACACGCTGGGACAGCGTGTCATGGGACAAAAAGTTTGAGGAAAGCAGTCTGGGCGGAGTCCCTGCCTCTTCCACACAAAAGTCATCCTCCGGAAACCAGGTAATGATTGGTCTTTTTACCTGGAGAACACTGATTGGTCTTTTTACCTGGAAAACGGGTAATGGTTTGTTTTTTCACCTGGAAAATAGGTAATGATTGGTGTTTTTACCTGGAAACCAGGTAATGATTGGTGTTTTTACCTGGAAAACATGCAATGATGTGTCTTTTTACCAGCGAAACATGTAATAATGTGTCTTTTTCCTACATGTAAATATTCAGTTATAAGAAATTCCTGTGAGTATTAGAGTTTTATCCCACAAACGGGAGAGAGACCACCCATGTCAATACTATGAGTTATTTCTAATATGCTGACTGTTAGCAAATGATAACAAGACATGTCGAGAAAAAAGATATCAAGCATGAGCCTTTTAGGCGAATGCTGATATCGTTTGTGAGACATGTCTGTTATCATTTGCTAACAGTCAGCATATTAGAAATAACGGTTTTATTACCGTTTAATTCGACCAAAAGAAATTTCGAAGCGACCCCGCGAATTAGACAGAACAGCCGCAATGGGAACTTGAGAGCTTCTACCTGATTATGCCTGTCAGTCAAAGAATTCTCGTGACCTGAGTCAGCCAATCAGAGTAACACACCCGACGTGATGAATATTCACAGGTCTAATGCCTTTGACACACAACAATCTCACAAGATAAACCATGTTGAACATGCGTTTCGGTTTCTTCGCTTTTTCTCGTTGAAGAGAGAGCGACAGATTTAGAACCGACTCTAGACGGATGGGAAATGACGTAAAGATACATTAGATGTAAAGCGAGTGACGCAATTTCACTTGATTTTTGCGAACTTTGATCATTTAGATTTCAAGTGAGCGGTCGGCATTGCACACTCAGACGATGGGCGGTGCCTTGCTGTTCCGTAACGCACCCACCGACAAAACTCGCTTTTCGGTATTTTTTAGATAAAGAGAGTATTATTTGACAGCATTTGAAGTGTCATTCTTTAGAATAAATCACGCTGATATTGTTGAATTACATTTTTACTTTGTCGTGTTAATTTTTAGCGTGATAAACAAAAAGGGTCCCTGCCTGAACGTTATAACATTTAGAGGGTCACCTAGAATCCGTCCTGATTGGTCAAAAAGCCATATGGGGCACTGAATTGGTAATAATAAACTATATCTCCAAGGGTGTATATCATGTAAATCATGTCATCACTAAACCATATCTCCAAGGGTGTATATCATGTAAATCATGTCATTACTAAACCATATCTCCAAGGGTGTATATCATGTAAATCATGTCATCACTAAACCATATCTCCAAGGGTGTATATCATGTAAATCATGTCATCACTAAACCATATCTCCAAGGGTGTATATCATGTAAATCATGTCATCACTAAACCATATCTCCAAGGGTGTATATCATGTAAATCATGTCATCACTAAACCATATCTCCAAGGGTGTATATCATGTAAATCATGTCATCACTAAACCATATCTCCAAGGGTGTATATCATGTAAATCATGTCATCACTAAACCATATCTCCAAGGGTGTATATCATGTAAATCATGTCATCACTAAACCATATCTCCAAGGGTGTATATCATGTAAATCATGTCAAACTGCAGTCTGTGACGGGACAGAGACCACCCATGTCATCACTAAACCATATCTCCACGGGTGTATATATCATGTAAATCATGTCATCACTAAACCATATCTCCAAGGGTGTATATCATGTAAATCATGTCATCACTAAACCATATCTCCTAGGGTGTATATCATGTAAATCATGTCCTTACTAAACCATATCTCCTAGGGTGTATATCATGTAAATCATGTCATCACTAAACCATATCTCCAAGGGTGTATATCATGTAAATCATGTCATCACTAAACCATATCTCCAAGGGTGTATATCATGTAAATCATGTCATCACTAAACCATATCTCCATGGGTGTATATCATGTTAATCATGTCAAACTACAGTCTGGCAGGGACCTCAGAAATATTTTCCGCTGCTCATGATGACAAAATGATCGAGACAAACTCAGTTCTCAAAACTCTTTGTTGTTTCCTCTTTAGGAATTTTAAAAGCTTGCATGTGACGCTATTGTTCCTTGCTATTGTTCCTAGCTATTGTGGCATATTTCGCTTTTGATGTCGGATATCACTTTGGAGGTTCAAGAAGACTCGTCTTCAGTTTGGACAACCAACACTACCCACATTTTGCTGAATCCGTCTGGAAGTTTGAGGTAGAAATCATGCAAGTACAGGATGTCGGATAAACAGAAATCTACATGGCTTGCTGTGTGATAAACAGAATTCTACATGGCTTGCTGTGGCCTGTGTGATAAACAGAATTCTACATGGCTTGCTGTGTGATAAACAGAATTCTACATGGCTTGCTGTGTGATAAACAGAATTCTACATGAGTTGCTGTGTGATAAACAGAATTCTACATGGCTTGCTGTGTAATAAACAGAATTCTACATGGCTTGCTGTGTGATAAACATAATTCTACATGACTTGCTGTGTGATAAACAGAATTCTACATGGGTTGCTGTGTGATAAACAGAATTCTACATGGGTTGCTGTGTGATAAACAGAATTCTACATGGGTTGCTGTGTGATAAACAGAATTCTACATGGCTTGCTGTGTAATAAACAGAATTCTACATGACTTGCTGTGGCCTGTGTGATAAACAGAATTCTACATGGCTTGCTGTGTGATACACAGAATTCTACATGGCTTGCTGTGCAATACCAGGTTTACACTCGTTTTTTTGTATGTTTTTATTAACAATTGAAAAGCTAGCATTTGCTCGCTTTTCAATATTTACAAAATGAACTGGTGTAAACCTGTGTTTAGTATGGATGTGCAATCCATCAGTGTGACTGAGGGAGGGAAATAAAGTAGAGAGAAGGCAGTGATGAAGTCACTGATGAAGGCAGTCACAATCTATTGCATTGTCACTGCTTGCATTGAAAAGGAACATTGGATTGGAGAATTTGCCATCTAAAGGCTATCTAAGGCAAGCTATCATTGCTGAGCGGCAGAAGGCAATGTAGGATGTTTATTGATGCTCTATCTTTGATGTGCCAATATTTTCCTTGCAGAACAACTATCCCTATGGGTGGCTGACTCATCTGGTAAACCTGGTAAGTGGTTTATTTGCTTCCATAAAGTTATTTCCCTTGCTGTTGAATGTCAAGATATGTTGGAACACCCCCCCCCCCCCCCCCCCCCCCTTGTTTTTGACCCCCAATTTCAGACTCCTCCATTTTGAGACCCTGTTTTCTCAGATTTTGAGTTTATATCCTCTGTGACTATACCCTTAATTTAAGGCTCTCTCCTTTGTAAAATCTGATTTTCCCTGATTTTGTGTTATATCCTCTGTGACTATACCCTTAATTTAAGGCTCTCTCCTTTGTAAAATCTGATTTTCCCTGATTTTGTGTTATATCCTCTGTGACTATACCCTTAATTTAAGGCTCTCTCCATTGTAAAACCTGATTTTCCCTGATTTTGTGTTATATCCTCTGTGACTATACCCTTAATTTAAGGCTCTCTCCTTTGTAAAATCTGATTTTCCCTGATTTTGTGTTATATCCTCTGTGACTATACCCTTAATTTAAGGCTCTCTCCTTTGTAAAATCTGATTTTCCCTGATTTTGTGTTATATCCTCTGTGACTATACCCTTAATTTAAGGCTCTCTCCTTTGTAAAATCTGATTTTCCCTGATTTTGTGTTATATCCTCTGTGACTATACCCTTAATTTAAGGCTCTCTCCTTTGTAAAACCTGATTTTCCCTGATTTTGTGTTATAACCTCTGTGACTATACCCTTAATTTAAGGCTCTCTCCATTGTAAAACCTGATTTTCTCTGAATTTTTTAGGTATTAAAGTGGGGGCTCCAATGTATTTTAATTATGTCATTTCAACAAATCTTCCTCAAGAGGAATATCACTGTTTCTTTTATGAACAAGTATAATGTATACACACTTGTTTCCTTATATAACTTGGTAAGCTGTAAACCATTTGGTTGAAAGAGTGACTTTGACTGAAAAAGGATTGGTATTTGATTGGTTTATGATTTTATGGGAGGAATTTTAGACATGAATATTTAATGTAAGGGATTTCAGACATGAATATTTAATGTAAGGGATTTTTAGACATGAATATTTAATGTAAGACCGGCACGGTTGGCCTAGTGGTAAGGCGTCCGCCCCGTGATCGGGAGGTCGTGGGTTCGAACCCCGACCGGGTCATACCTAAGACTTTAAAATTGGCAATCTAGTGGCTGCTCCGCCTGGCGTCTGGCATTATGGGGTTAGTGCTAGGACTGGTTGGTCCGGTGTCAGAATAATGTGACTGGGTGAGACATGAAGCCTGTGCTGCGACTTCTGTCTTGTGTGTGGTGCACGTTATATGTCAAAGCAGCACCGCCCTGATATGGCCCTTCGTGGTCGGCTGGGCGTTAAGCAAACAAACAAACAAACAAATTTAATGTAAGGCCTAAGGGATTTCAGACATGAATATTTAATGAAGAGATTTTAGACATGAATATTTAATGTAAGGGATTTCAGACATGAATATTTAATGAAGGGATTTTAGACATGAATATTTAATGTAAGGGATTTCAGACATGAATATTTAATTTAAGGGATTTTAGACATGAATATTTAATTTAAGGGATTTTAGACATGAATATTTAATTTAAGGGATTTCAGACATGAATATTTCCCATTTTGCTTTCAGTTTGCCTACAAGGGTGGCCTTGAACTTGTGAAGAAACATTTGGAGGAGGAAGACATGGATGTAGTGGTGAGCGTACTGTTGTTTTTACTTTTGATTTTGATCTGTTTTATTTTTTATCATTTAAGGGCAGGAGCTACCTTCAAGTACACCGTTTTTCTTATCCAAGTCATTTGACCACAGCATTCATGAAACAGAACTGTTTGTGTTAAACTTCGGTGTGCTTTTGCTTCAATGAATGTAGAGTGATAGTATACGATCAAAAACAAAATTGCTCTTAGATTGACTTTAACAAAAATTATTAAATGAAAAATAAGCAAAGCGTTGAATCGAAACATGTTAGTTCACGGATGACAAGATAATTTCAACACTATTCATCAGAATGATTTGAACTTTTGCAGAATTGTTTTAGACATTCTGATAGATGTTTTGTTTGAAACTATTTTCTCTAGGAAAAACAGTTAAAGAGATACAAATGTTGCTTTGTGTGTAAAAAAATTATGAAAACTGGAAAATGTGTATTTCTTTAATTTTTTTCCCTAGAGCTTATCCGTTCGAACAAATCATTTATCAGCATGTTTAAAACATTTCTGCAAAAGTTCAAAGCATTCTGATGAATAGTGTTGAAATTATCTTGTCATCCGTGAACTAACATGTTTCGATTCAACGCTTTGCTTATTTTTCATTTAATAATTTTTACAAAGTCAATCTAAAAGCACATTTTGTTTTTTTTATCATATACGATTACCGTAAAAGTCGACCTATAAGCCGCGACTTTTTTTTCCTAAATGGACCCCTGCGGCTTATAAGGCGGTGCGGCTTATGAATGACTTTTTCTGAATCAGTGGCGTGTATCCGACTTCGCTCAGTGACCTAGTTTCCGGAAGTTGGATCGCCGCTGTGTAATGGCCTTGAATCAGCTGTGTTTACCTCAATTCACTCACTCACCTTCTTTCTGGAAGTTTGAAGCATGACAATAACTTACACTCACACAGTAATGGGTTGGCATACACCGGTTTTGATCGATCACTTCGCATTGCTACTACAGAGAACAGCAACACGCACATCTCCTAAAACAAAGCAACGTACAACCACGATGCCGAAAACACGGAGGCAGGCCTATGATGCAGCCTACAAACTTGCAGCCATAGACTTGGCTGTTGAAAAAGGCAATCGCGCTGCTGCTCAACAAATCGGCGTCAATGAAAGCATGATTAGGCGTTGGCGAAAGCAACGAGGCGAACTTGTGAAATGCAAGAAATCCACAAAAGCATTCCGTGGTTGCAAGGCACGCTGGCCACAATTAGAAAACGAAATGGAGGACTGGGTCAACACACAACGTGGGGATGGTCGCGGTGTTTCAACTGTTCAGCTTCGTCTAAAAGCACGCACCATTGCAACACGTCTGAAGATAGACGACTTCAAAGGCGGTCAATCTTGGTGTTGCCGATTTTTGAGGCGCAAAGGTCTGTCACTGCGTGCACGTACAACTTTGTGCCAACAGCTGCCGCCAGACTTCCAGGAGAAAATGATGTCATTTCAAAACTACGCACAAGAGCAGGTAGCTGAGAATCTGATTGGCCCACAGAACATCATAACTATGGATGAGGTTCCGTTGACCTTTGACCTTCCATTGACACGCACAGTAAACAAAAAGGGCGAGTCTTCTGTGGCACTGAAAACAACGGGACATGAAAAAACACACTTCACCTGTGTTTTGTCGTGCACGGCTTCGGGTGAAAAGCTTCCGCCGATGGTGATTTTCAAGCGAATCACAATGCCGAAAGAAAAGTTTCCGAAGGGGATCGTCGTGCAGGTTAACAAGAAGGGGTGGATGGATGAGAAGATGATGGACACCTGGCTGACAGAATGCTATGGGAAAAGTCCAGGGGGTTTCTTCCGTCGCACTAAAGCTCTGTTAGTCATGGACAGCATGCGTGCACACATCACTGAGAAGGTCAAAAAGTCAGTCACTGCCACCAACTCCATCATCGCTATCATCCCGGGTGGCACAACAAAGTACCTGCAACCCCTCGATATCAGTGTGAACCGGCCCTTCAAAGTGGTGATGAGGGATGAGTGGGAGAGGTGGATGGTGGATGGCGAGAAATCATTCACAAAGACTGGCCGCATGCGTAGAGCAACCTTTGCAGATGTGTGCCAGTGGGTCCTGAAAGCTTGGGATGCTGTCAAAAAGTCAACGATCATCAACGGCTTCAGAAAGGCTGAGATCATCACTGGAGCAGACGACGCGACAGACAACACGACAGCCACTGACAGTGGGGCCGAGAGTGACACTTCCGGTGACTCTGTGCCAGAAGCCATTCTGAACTTGTTCATCTCCGACACTGAGGAGTCCGACTTCAGCGGATTTTCAGCATCAGATGTTGAGTGATTTACAGAACTAACTACAGGTGCTGTGTGCAGGACGAGAGGACAGTTTGATAGTCCAGAGTTCTGTGAATCACTCAACATCTGATGCTGAAAGTAAAGTGCAAAACTGACAAGTTAGCCGGTTCGTTTTTGTGTGTGTGTGTTTTTTTTTCGTTGACTTTCGATGTTTCTTGACTTGAACTTTGCTTCTAGGCGTGGCTTGTATGCCGGAGCGGCTTGTGTATGGATTTTTCTGATTTTTTTTTAAAAATCGGGGGGTGCGGCTTATACCCAGGTGCGTCTTATAGGTCGACTTTTACGGTACTCTACATACATTGAAGCAAAAGCACACTGAATTTTAACACAAACTTTCTGTTTCATGAATGCTGTGGTCAAATGACTTGAAGAGAAAAACGGTGTATTTAAAGGTAGCCCTAAAAATAATAATAATAATGATAATAATTTTGTTTTAATAATGATAATAATAATTATAAAAATAATACTAATTGTCAGTAAGTACTGGTGTCACATGACTGATGTGAACCAGTTGATTGGCTAATGGCGATGCGCTAAAACTTTTCCACAGAGCGTATTCTTCCGCCCTTTGCCTAAGCGAGACTGTACTCTCATCCTCAGAATTAATTAATGACATGTAGCTTAATATATTCTCCACAATACCAATGACCATAAATGTCCTGCTTCTCAATTAAAGCAGAAGTGGTTTTTTTTCTGACAGATTGCATGTGCCTGTGCCACAGTTGCCACTGATCTAAAAATAGAACCCGCTGTGTCTAATTTTTCAGTTTCGACTTGCGAAGATTTTTCTCATAATTATGCCGTGTTAGTGGCATGTAGCTTATTATCCACATTACCAAATGATGAGTTAGTATACAATTCCCAGCAGCTAACAGAAAACACAAGTGTTATTCCGATAACGTAGCAGCTAGATCAGCAATTGGAATATACGTAGCACTAGCAGACTACACTGAAATACAACTGCATCTGTTCAGTAAATGAATGTTTTCCGAATTATTATTTCAAGGCAAGAACAATCGGAATCGAAAACGTGTAGGGTTTAGAACGTTCTTACCATATATAAGACTTATTTCCAGCCTGCCTCATGCGTGTAGACTCAGTGCAACGTGACGAGCAATTTTTGTTTTTGAAATGAGACTGCAGTGCCATAGCCTAGCAGACGACATAAACCCAGCTCAGCAAATTAACATGTTGGGCAAGAACGATAAAACGATGGGGATATGATACGTGTAGGGTTCAGAGCATTCTTACCGTTCATATTTAGTACCAAACTCCCCGATGAGTGAAGATACCACACGAGAAACATGCCACATTTATTTTGAAAATGTGCTAACCGTCGACCTTGGGGGTTAGCCAATTCAAGGGGAGTCACTCTGCACAGTCAATCTGTCAAAGCTTGACTGGAGGTTTCGAATCGCAAATAACTAAGAACACAGTCCTTTCTCCGAGTTCAAATGAGGGGTCTCTCTGAAAGATCATCACTGTTTAGCTTAACGCTACACTGGAATTTACCAACAGAAATTAAAACAAGAGTTTGCGTGTGACGAAAGCACGACACACTTGAGACAGCCCACACAAAAGTAGATCTTCCAAGACCTGACCACACAGTTATGCCTATTCAAATGCGCGTAGCAAAATGTGCGTGTTGTATCTTCTTTTTTCTCTGGCGGTACCGACAATATCGTTATTGAAACAATCCCGGTGCACTAAGGGATTTATAGAGCAAATCTCGAAAATAATTCTAATAATGAATTTTCTTGATTTGCTCTATAAATCCCTTAGTGCACTGGGATGTCTCAATAACTTAAATAATAGCACTATTCACGGCCAGAAAGCAGTCTCCTGGCGCTCTACAAAATGTATTTGACATTGAAATATAACATGTCACACATACAACAAGACAGCCGTCTCGTGGTGCTCTACACAATGTATTCAACATTGAAATTAAACATGTCACACATACAACAAGACAGCAGTCTCGTGGTGCTCTACACAATGTATTGGACATTGAAATTAAACATGTCACACACAACAAGACAGCAGTCTCGTGGTGCTCTACACAATGTATTCAACATTGAAATTAAACATGTCACACATACAACAAGACAGCCGTCTCGTGGTGCTCTACACAATGTATTGGACATTGAAATTAAACATGTCACACATACAACAAGACAGCCGTCTTGATCTCGTGGTGCTCTACACAATGTATTCAACATTGAAATTAAACATGTCACACATACAACAAGACAGCCGTCTCGATCTCGTGGTGCTCTACACAATGTAATCAACATTGAAATTAAACATGTCACACATACAACAAGACAGCCGTCTCGTGGTGCTCTACACAAAGTATTCAACATTGAAATTAAACATGTCACACATACAACAAGACAGCAGTCTCGATCTCGTGGTGCTCTACACAATGTAATCAACATTGAAATTAAACATGTCACACATACAACAAGACAGCCGTCTCGATCTCGTGGTGCTCTACACAATGTATTCAACATTGAAATTAAACATGTCACACATACAACAAGACAGCCGTCTCGATCTCGTGGTGCTCTACACAATGTAATCAACATTGAAATTAAACATGTCACACATACAACAAGACAGCAGTCTCGTGGTGCTCTACACAATGTATTCAACATTGAAATTAAACATGTCACACATACAACAAGACAGCAGTCTCGTGGTGCTCTACACAATGTAATGAACATTGAAATTAAACATGTCACACATACAACAAGACAGCAGTCTCGTTGTGCTCTACACAATGTAATCAACATTGAAATTAAACATGTCACACATACAACAAGACAGCCGTCTCGTGGTGCTCTACACAATGTATTCAACATTGAAATTAAACATGTCACACATACAACAAGACAGCAGTCTCGTTGTGCTCTACACAATGTATTGGACATTGAAATTAAGCATGTCACACATACAACAAGACAGCCGTCTCGTGGTGCTCTACACAATGTATTCAACATTGAAATTAAACATGTCACACATACAACAAGACAGCCGTCTCGATCTCGTGGTGCTCTACACAATGTAATCAACATTGAAATTAAACATGTCACACATACAACAAGACAGCCGTCTCGATCTCGTGGTGCTCTACACAATGTATTCAACATTGAAATTAAACATGTCACACATACAACAAGACAGCAGTCTCGTTGTGCTCTACACAATGTATTGGACATTGAAATTAAGCATGTCACACATACAACAAGACAGCCGTCTCGTGGTGCTCTACACAATGTATTGGACATTGAAATATAACATGTCACACATACAACAAGACAGCAGTCTCGTGGTGCTCTACACAATGTAATCAACATTGAAATTAAACATGTCACACATACAACAAGACAGCAGTCTCGTGGTGCTCTACACAATGTATTGGACATTGAAATTAAGCATGTCACACATACAACAAGACAGCCGTCTCGTGGTGCTCTACACAATGTAATCAACATTGAAATTAAACATGTCACACATACAACAAGACAGCCGTCTCGTGGTGCTCTACACAATGTAATCAACATTGAAATTAAACATGTCACACATACAACAAGACAGCCGTCTCGATCTCGTGGTGCTCTACACAATGTAATCAACATTGAAATTAAACATGTCACACATACAACAAGACAGCAGTCTCGTGGTGCTCTACACAATGTATTCAACATTGAAATTAAACATGTCACACATACAACAAGACAGCAGTCTCGTGGTGCTCTACACAATGTATTGGACATTGAAATTAAACATGTCACACATACAACAAGACAGCCGTCTCGTTGTGCTCTACACAATGTAATCAACATTGAAATTAAACATGTCACACATACAACAAGACAGCAGTCTCGTGGTGCTCTACACAATGTATTGGACATTGAAATTAAGCATGTCACACATACAACAAGACAGCCGTCTCGTGGTGCTCTACACAATGTAATCAACATTGAAATTAAACATGTCACACATACAACAAGACAGCCGTCTCGATCTCGTGGTGCTCTACACAATGTAATCAACATTGAAATTAAACATGTCACACATACAACAAGACAGCCGTCTCGATCTCGTGGTGCTCTACACAATGTAATCAACATTGAAATTAAACATGTCACACATACAACAAGACAGCAGTCTCGTTGTGCTCTACACAATGTATTGGACATTGAAATTAAGCATGTCACACATACAACAAGACAGCCGTCTCGTGGTGCTCTACACAATGTAATCAACATTGAAATTAAACATGTCACACATACAACAAGACAGCCGTCTCGATCTCGTGGTGCTCTACACAATGTAATCAACATTGAAATTAAACATGTCACACATACAACAAGACAGCAGTCTCGATCTCGTGGTGCTCTACACAATGTAATCAACATTGAAATTAAACATGTCACACATACAACAAGACAGCAGTCTCGTGGTGCTCTACACAATGTATTCAACATTGAAATTAAACATGTCACACATACAACAAGACAGCAGTCTCGTTGTGCTCTACACAATGTATTGGACATTGAAATTAAACATTTCACACATCAACAAGGTCAGGCAGTTACACAGTACTGATCATACATTCGAAAACACTGCACTCTCATATAAGCAAAAAGATTCTGAGTAGATTTAACACAGGCTTCAGTGCTGTTTTGTGTGTGTGTGTGTGTGTGTGTGTGTGTGTGTGTGTGCGTGCGTGCGTGCGTGCGCGCGCGCGAGCGAGCGTGTGTTGTTTTACTTCCAGCCCTTGTCCATGAGAGGAACTTATCTAGCATGGGTGTTACTCTTCCGGCTTTTGCCGGATTTCCGGTTTTTGAAAAAATCTGAAGCCGGAAATTCCGATTTTCTGGTTTAAAAAAAAAAAAAAAAAATAAAATAAAAAGCTTCGTTTCGCTAAGTTGAAATAACGAGCAGCGGTTCCGATCCGACTTTTGACACCGGTTCGCGTGCTTTCTCGGTTCGCTCCCTTGGATTTGCCGCCATCTTGCTTATTATGATTTGGTTTCGTCGGTGTCCAGAAACTTTCTTTCAAACTTGAGCATTTTGCTCGATCAAAATGCCTTACATCAGTGATGATGTCGATCCTTCTAAACTTGAAAAACTAGAGGAAGGTGTTACAAACAAGTGGAGGTGGGAATGGTTGTTGGAAAAAAACGGTGATGGTGAGGAATATCGAACCTGGCTGAAGAAGCTAGATTTGCCTGGAACGAGTTTCTGCATCTTTTGCTCCAAGACAGTGAAGTACGGGAGCAGTGGGAAGAAATCGCTCGCTCGTCATGCAGAACAGCCGAGCTCTAGAATTTTTTTGAATTATTGACGGTGATTTTGCTTGGTTGATTGGGACAGTAAAGTATCCCATTTGTATTATTTTTGTGGATTTTTTTGTTTCTGCTTCTTTTCTTCTTGTATGGTTTCTGACTGTGAGAATGCTGGAAATGGCCACTATATGCTTTCATTTTGGTAACTAAACCCCCCAACGGGGCGCTGCCCCTGTGCCCCGCCGGGGCCTCAGCGACCCCTGGACCCCTGCCTTTCAGGTTTTTTGATTTTTCCCAGTAACACCCATGATCTAGTGATTATACATTTTGTATATATAAAACATAATATTTAAAAACGCATACCAAAACAGACAAACAAACAAAAATTTAAGCAACGAAACAGAAAATATAAAAAAATGCATAATGAGAACAGAGAGAGTGAGAGAGAGAGAGCAGGCAAGTGTGTGTGTGTGTGTGTGTGTGTGTGTGTGTGTGTGTGTGTGTGTGTGTGTGTGTGTGTGTGTGTGTGTGTGTGTGTGTGTGTGTGTTTCAACCACAGCATTATCTTTCCACATGGTTTCTATCACCTGGGAATAGAAATGCTGACACCTGTGGTTGTACTGTAACACCTGTGGTTGTGTTGCAGTGGATGGCAGCGTTGATCAAGCCGTTTGGGATGTGTGCTGTAACACCTGTGGTTGTGTTGCAGTGGATGGCAGCGTTGATCAAGCCGTTTGGGATGTGTGCTGTAACACCTGTGGTTGTGTTGCAGTGGATGGCAGCGTTGATCAAGCCGTTAGGGATGTGTGCTGTAACACCTGTGGTTGTGTTGCAGTCGATGGCAGCGTTGATCAAGCCGTTTGGGATGTGTGCTGTAACACCTGTGGTTGTGTTGCAGTCGATGGCAGCGTTGATCAAACCGTTAGGGATGTGTGCTGTAACACATGTGGTTGTGTTGCAGTCGATGACGGCGTTGATCAAGCCTTTGGGATGTGTGCTGTAACACATGTGGTTGTGTTGCAGTCGATGGCAGCGTTGATGAAGCCGTTTGGGATGTGTGCTGTAACACATGTGGTTGTGTTGCAGTCGATGGCAGCGTTGATCAAGCCGTTTGGGATGTGTGCTGTAACACCTGTGGTTGTGTTGCAGTCGATGGCAGCATTGATCAAGCCGTTTGGGATGTGTGCTGTAACACCTGGTTGTGTTGCAGTCGATGACGGCGTTGATCAAGCCGTTAGGGATGTGTGCTGTAACACATGTGGTTGTGCTGCAGTCGATGGCAGCGTTGATGAAGCCGTTTGGGATGTGTGCTGTAACACATGTGGTTGTGTTGCAGTCGATGACGGCGTTGATCAAGCCTTTGGGATGTGTGCTGTAACACATGTGGTTGTGCTGCAGTCGATGGCAGCGTTGATCAAGCCGTTTGGGATGTGTGCTGTAACACATGTGGTTGTGTTGCAGTCGATGGCAGCGTTGATCAAGCCGTTTGGGATGTGTGCTGTAACACCTGTGGTTGTGTTGCAGTCGATGGCAGCATTGATCAAGCCGTTTGGGATGTGTGCTGTAACACCTGGTTGTGTTGCAGTCGATGACGGCGTTGATCAAGCCGTTAGGGATGTGTGCTGTAACACATGTGGTTGTGCTGCAGTCGATGGCAGCGTTGATGAAGCCGTTTGGGATGTGTGCTGTAACAGCAGTGGTTGTGTTGCAGTCGATTGCAGCATTGATCAAGCCGTTTGGGATGTGTGCTGTAACACATGTGGTTGTGTTGCAGTCGATGGCAGCGTTGATCAAGCCGTTTGGGATGTGTGCTGTAACACCTGTGGTTGTGTTGCAGTCGATGGCAGCGTTGATCAAGCCATTTGGGATGTGTGCTGTAACACCTGGTTGTGTTGCAGTTGATGGCAGCGTTGATCAAGCCGTTTGGGATGTGTGCTGTAACACATGTGGTTGTGCTGCAGTCGATAGCAGCATTGATCAAGCCGTTTGGGATGTGTGCTGTAACACATGTGGTTGTGCTGCAGTCGATGGCAGCGTTGATGAAGCCGTTTGGGATGTGTGCTGTAACAGCAGTGGTTGTGTTGCAGTCGATGGCAGTGTTGATGAAGCCGTTTGGGATGTGTGCTGTAACAGCTGTGGTTGTGTTGCAGTCGATGGCAGCGTTGATCAAGCCGTTTGGGATGTGTGCTGTAACAGCAGTGGTTGTGTTGCAGTCGATGGCAGCGTTGATCAAGCCGTTTGGGATGTGTGCTGAGGTGCTGAGCCCAACGGTAGCCACACACATCTTCAGCCCGGGTCTGGAGAAAGCCGTGGGCTACATTCAGGGTTTGGAGGAGAACGACTTCAAGGAAAAGGTGAGTTTCATGGGTTGACCCTAAGAGAGAAACCTATGGCATTCCGTTTGTCAAATAATTATTTGGAAACTTTTTCATGTTTTTTTCACCAGTTTTAGCTAAATAATCATTATTTAGAAGCTCATGTGCTAAATAAGTAATTGTTTATAAACAGTGTAAAAAAAATTCTAAATAATTTATTTTTTACGTAAACCATTCATTGTTTACCTAAACAATTCATTGTTTACGTAATTAATTCATTGTTTACGTTAATAATTCATTGTTTACGTAAATAATGTATTGTTTACACAAATAATCACTTATTTCACAAAATAATATTTTTTGGGTGGATAAAGTGAGCAGTTGCTAAATAAATCCTATATAATGCATTATTTAGCAGATTCGCTAAATAATGAAAACTGCTTTCCCTAAACAAAACTGTGTTTCAACAACTTGAAGTAAGAAAATGCAAACACTAAACACTCCCGGCAGGGAAAAACCTTAATTGACCTTGACCTTTGACTGTTTGAGATCAGTTATTTTCGTACAGCAATTTCGGCTTGTAAAATAAACAAAATAATATCCAAACAACAGCTATTTGAAGATAAGAGTGTGTGGAGAGACCTTGTATTCAATTATAGTAATCACTGAAAGACATAAAACTTAGTTCAGAAGCGAATCCTAGAAACCCCTAAATAATGGAAAATGTGTTGGCTAAACAATTCATTGTTTACGTAAATAATTCATTGTTTACGTAAATAATGATTTATTTAGCAACATTGCTGATTGTTTATAAACAATGTAAAATACGTCTAAATAATATATTGTACGTAAACAATATATTATTTAGACTTATATTACATTGTTTATAAACAATCAGCAATGTTGCTAAATAAATCATTATTTACGTAAACAATGAATTATTTACGTAAACAATGAATTGTTTAGGTAAATAATGAATGGTTTACGTAAACAAAAAATTATTTGGAATTGTTTTACATTGTTTATAAACAATTACTTATTTAGCACATGAGCTTCTAAATAATGATTATTTGGCTAAAACTGGTGAAAAAACCATGAAAAAGTATCCAAATGATTATTTGACAAATGGAATGCCATAGAAACCAACAGGTGAGTTTCATGGGTTGACCCTAAGAGAGAAACCAACAGGTGAGTTTCATGGGTTAACCCTAAGAGAGAAACCAACAGGTGAGTTTCATGGGTTAACCCTAAGAGAGAAACCAACAGGTGAGTTTCATGGGTTAACCCTAAGAGAGAGACCAACAGGTGAGTTTCATGGGTTGACCCTAAGAGAGAAACCAACAGGTGAGTTTCATGGGTTAACCCTAAGAGAGAAACCAACAGGTGAGTTTCATGGGTTAACCCTAAGAGAGAAACCAACAGGTGAGTTTCATGGGTTAACCCTAAGAGAGAAACCAACAGGTGAGTTTCATGGCGTTAACCCTAAGAGAGAAACCAACAGGTGAGTTTCATGGGTTAACCCTAAGAGAGAAACCAACAGGTGAGTTTCATGGCGTTAACCCTAAGAGAGAAAACCAACAGGTGAGTTTCATTGGGTCTCTAAAGAGGTCATAATAATAATAATAATATGGGAGATTTATAGAGCGCTTTACATTCTCTAAGCGATTTACAATGAAAAAAATATGAAACATACATATACATACAAAGCAAAGCAAAAGAAAAAAGCATGTGCCGCAGCATTCAGCACACAAGTGAACAACGAAACACTACATCAATACAAGCTGCAAGCATACTAACACAGGCAAAGCATTCAAACATTCAAACACCTGATCAAAAATGCACCATATTCAAATAAAATTAATCAAAATACTGTGTGAAGAAGTGTGTTTTTAGGTTTGCTTTGATTTTGAAGGAACAAAATGTTTGGCAGTGTCGGATAGAGTAAGGGAGAGAGTTCCACGCAACGGCAGCAGAGTGGGAGAAGGCTCTCTGGCCGTGCTGTTTGCGACTAAAAGAAGATAGACGGAATATTCTAGTGTCTACAGAGGAGCGGAGGGATCATGAGGGTGTAAAGAGTGTGAACAGGTCAGACAGGTAGGATGGGGCTGAGCCAGATATTATTTTGTAGCAGATACAGCAGCACTTATATTGGATTCTCAGCTCTACAGGGAGCCAATGAAGTTTCTTTAGCAACGGGGAACAGGGCTGGGACCGAGGGGCTTTGCAGACAAGCCGGGCTGCAGAATTTTGAACGCGCTGCAAAGGATGGATGACAGACTGAGGACAGCCAATGAGAACAGAATTTCCGTAGTCTAATCGAGAAAGAATGTAGGAGGAAACAAGGGTCTTGGTGGCATCTTCGGTAAGGTATGGGCGGATAGAACCTATTCTCTTAAGCTTGATGTAAGCGGACTGACAGACTTTCATAACATGGTGTTTCATGGAGAGATCGCTATCAAGAAAGATGCCAAGATCAGGGACGGAGTCTGAGAATTCAATAGTGCTGCTGCCCAAAGTGATAGAAGGAGGGAGAGAGAGAGAGGAGGAGAGGGAGGATTTGGTGAAACGAATGGCTTCTGTTTTGTCACAGTTAAGTTTAAGCTTGTTAGTGGACATCCAGAGTTCAACGTCAGCAATGCAAGACTGAAGGGAGGTGGTCATCTGGGCGTATTCTGAGGGAGTCGCTGAGTTCTGAAGCTGAGTGTCGTCAGCAAACATTTCGTGGGAAACGGAATGTCTGTCGACGAGGTCAGTCACAGGGGAGGTGTACATGATGAACAGCACGGGCCCGAGTACAGAGCCCCGGGGAACGCCAAAAAGGAGGGAGGTTTCCTGGGATGGGACGTCGTTTACAATTACAAAATTTGTTCTGTCTGAGAGATAGGATCTGAATCAATTTAGAACTGAATTTTGGATGCCGAAAGTGTGCTCAAGGCGGGACAGTAGGATTTCATGATCAATTGTATCGAAAGCGGCCGAAAGGTCTAACAGGAGGAGCAGGGAAATTTTGTTATCGTCTAAGGAAGTCAAAATGTTGTTGAGGATACTACGGACTGCGGTCTCTGTGCTATGGTCCGTGCGGTAAGCTGACTGGTGCGGAGTGAGGAGGTTGTTGGCAGAGAGGTGGGAGGAGAGCTGGTCTAGGACTATCTTCTCCAGGATTTTAGAAAGGAAGGGAAGGTTTGAGATGGGCCTGTAGTTCTTAAGTTCGTTGGGGTCGAGGGAGCTTTTCTTCAGAAGGGGTTTAATGACAGCTTTTTTGAAATCTGAGGGGACGGTGCCAGTGGAAAGGGACTCGTTCAGTATTCTAGTGATGGTGGGTAGAAGGATGTCTAAGTGATCACAGAGGAGGGGGGTGGGGAGGGGGTCGAGGTCACAGGACGTTTTGGCAGACTTCACAATGAGTTTACGAACAAAATCTTCAGAGACAGGGGTGAAAACAGAGAACGAATTTCCAACAAAAATGGGAGAGGGGTCTGAATCGCTATGCTGGGCGAAGCTGTTGCGGATGGTCAAAATCTTTTCATGAAAATACTTAGAAAAGATGACAGTGATTTTAAAGGCCCATACCAGGTTGACTTGGAATAATAGGCCGTGAAAGGTGAATGTTCGCCCTAATAGGCTTGAGGTTTGCTGGCCGATGTGAATGCGTGATATATTGTGTAGAAAATTCCATCTCACACGGCATAAATAAATCCCTGCGCCTTGAATCCGTGGTTGAGATATGTGCGCGATATAAATTGCATAAAATAAAAAAATAAAAATTGAGTGGGCCTTTAATAAGCCATACAGCATAAAACCCATCGGTAACTCACTTTAAATTGATTAATTAGCATACTTGTGGTGCGTTTTCCAGTAAATCGTGCCGTATGCATCGAGATTAAGGTACAGTGAATTCACCAGATTCTTTAGATTTGTCAAATTCACCTGAAACTCACCTTAATTTGTCACAACAATAGTATCCTACTAAAGTGAAGTGTGCAGCGGCCTAGTGGATAAGCCAGCCTCCCAAGCAGAAGTGTGCAGCGGCCTAGTGGATAAGCCGGCCTCCCAAGCAGAAGTGTGCAGCGGCCTAGTGGATAAGCCGGCCTCCCAAGCAGAAGTGTGCAGCGGCCTAGTGGATAAGCCGGCCTCCCAAGCAGAAGTGTGCAGCGGCCTAGTGGATAAGCCGGCCTCCCAAGCAGAAGTGTGCAGCGGCCTAGTGGATAAGCCAGCCTCCCAAGCAGAAGTGTGCAGCGGCCTAGTGGATAAGCCGGCCTCCCAAGCAGAAGTGTGCAGCGGCCTAGTGGATAAGCCGGCCTCCCAAGCAGAAGTGTGCAGCGGCCTAGTGGATAAGCCGGCCTCCCAAGCAGAAGTGTGCAGCGGCCTAGTGGATAAGCCGGCCTCCCAAGCAGAAGTGTGCAGCGGCCTAGTGGATAAGCCGGCCTCCCAAGCAGAAGGTCTTTGCTTCAAATAGCGGTGTGAAGTGTGCAGCGGCCTAGTGGATAAGCCGGCCTCCCAAGCAGAAGGTCTTTGCTTCAAATAGCGGTTGGGTCTGGTGGGTTAAGGGTTGACACTTTTCTAATCTCCCAGTCAACTTGTGTGCAGACCGGCTAGTGCCTTATCCTCCTTGGCGTGTTCACGCAAGCACAAGACCAACTGCGCACAAAAAAAATCCTGCAATACATATGTCAGAGTTTGGTTTGAATCACTTTCAGCCCACTGTGTTCAAATGACTGTGATTTTGTTTCTTGTAGAAAATTGGGAGTGTGTGTTCAAATGACTGTGATTTTGTTTCTTGTAGAAAATTGGGAGCGTGTGTTCAAATGACTGTGATTTTGTTTCTTGTAGAAAATTGGGAGCATGTGTTCAAATGACTGTGATTTTGTTTCTTGTAGAAAATTGGAAGCGTGTGTTCAAATGACTGTGATTTTGTTTCTTGTAGAAAATTGGGAGTGTGTGTTCAAATGACTGTGATTTTGTTTCTTGTAGAAAATTGGGAGCATGTGTTCAAATGACTGTGATTTTGTTTCTTGTAGAAAATTGGGAGCGTGTGTTCAAATGACTGTGATTTTGTTTCTTGTAGAAAATTGGGAGCATGTGTTCAAATGACTGTGATTTTGTTTCTTGTAGAAAATTGGGAGCGTGTGTTCAAATGACTGTGATTTTGTATTTCTTTCGAATACATCACCTCAATTTAACTAATAGGAGTTACCTTACTTACGAGTGCTGGACAGAGAAGCGTCCTATGTTACAAGTACTAGATTGTAAACAAGGTCGCTAACTCTAGATTTCCATCAGTATACCATTAGGGGATTTGAATTACATATCTTTACCCAACTCACAAATAGCAATTAACTCTAGTTCAGTGCTGGTTACGCTGTACGCGTCCCCTTGGTAACAAGGGAGACCACTCTAAAAAAGAAAGTGATCAATCCCATAAGGCCAGACTATTGCTAGTCTGACTTCCGTATGCGTGCGCATATGCCGCCATATTTGTCATTCCATACTCAGCGTTCAACAAGACTGGTCGCTTATCTAGTACGCTCCGGCTGTTTTCAGCCTTGTTCCTTAGTCTACGGACTTGGGCTTCGCCCCTTGGTCTGCCGCTGAGCTTTTTCTTCACCTTTGCTGTTATTTGGTGAGATCTTTCTTGTTTTATGTAAACTTTGGCGACATTTTGTCGCGTTTGTGCGAACTTATACGATTTTTCTCCTAGTCAGAAAATTTTTGTGAGTTCGTGTTTACCATGGCGGAGAACGCCAAGAATAAACCTAGTTTGAGACAGACTACTGCTGCAGCGTCTCCTTCTGGGGAATCTTCTTCTTCTAGGAAATCTTCTTCTTCTAGGAGGGGAAAGAGTGCCGGACAGTCCGCCATTCCTCTTTCAGAGCCGGTTATTGACATATGTTTGGATGCGGTTGTTGACAAGCCGTCGGCCGCCATTTTGTCTGTGAAGAAAGACAGGGTCACGCGCAGTGACAAAGATAAGAAGATTGATAAAGATGTTGTTGTGTCGGGGGCTCCTGGTGGTTCAGGTGTGATGCCCTCCGACATTGCGTCGATGTTACTTACACTTAGTTCGCAGGTTTCATCTTTGGCGGCGGATTTGACTGCAACGAAAGCGGAGATTCGCTCACTTCCGACTGGCATTATTGATGTGACGTCTTTGGGGAGGATCAGGTCTTCCCCCCCCACCTTCCGCTTCCGCTTCTACTTCCGGAATTTCACGGTCGGCGACCTCTTCCGTTGTTCGAGCGGATGTGCACGCTTCGCAGCATGGCGCCGGACGTCTCGTTTCCCTGCTGCATGAGCCTGGGCTTATGAAAGGTACGTCTTCTCCACATGTTGCCGGGTTCTCCGGTGATAGTGGATTGCAAACACAGGAGAGAGTAAACCGCGTGCGCGGTGAAAGTTCCGAAACCACTGCTGACCATCCGTTGTGTGCGCGGTCAGCGGAGGCTAGGAGCCCTGTGATTTGTAAGGATACGGCATATACCTCTGCTTCAGTGTCGGGTATGTCGTCTCCTCTTCCGCCCCGGGGGCAGGAAGTCAAGGGTGACGCTGGATTTGACCTGGCAAGTCTTTCCGGTGAGCACCTTCCTGACTGCGATGGCGAGCAGGAGGAGGATATGGACGAGGGCAGTTCCACGGCGGTGGAGGAAGCCCAGCTTAACTTGCCTGTAAGGCTGTCGGCTGCAGTGGCGGCGGCAGCAGAGACAGCTTTTAAGTACTTCCCGGAAGGGGTGGTCCGGGGTAAGGAGAGACTCGCTCCACCGACTTCCGCGTTTGATGATTTCCGGTCTTCCAAAAATCAGAAGGTTCAGTTCCGGTTCCGGGAATCATCATCTGTCGCCTATGTCATGGCAAACGTTTTCAAAGGAAAGAACAACCGGGCGGTACCTTTGTTGGCACAACGGGGTGAGGCACCGGAGGATACGAATACGAATACGAATACTTTATTATCTCATACAGAGAAATTTCAGTGTGGTACACATTAAAAGACAAAACAAATAATAAGACAACAGATAAAAATACCATACGAAGCATACTACACTCGCGCACGCATATGTACACTAACAGGAATAGTAGCATGATTCCAAATAGGTTAATTGCCGTCAGCTTTAGCTAAAAGTTTACCGCTGAAAACTATCATTATCACAGGACTAGATATGTCATTGAACAATATTTATCACAGGACTAGTCATTCGAGGGATGTCATTCCTTGGCTGGCTAAGGAAGGGGAGCGAGCTGTTTCTGGTGTTCAGAGACTTAAGCTTACTCCTCGACCTGTTAATCTGATCGAGCACTTTGCTTTGCCTACATCAGTTCTGCCTATTTCGCCGGAACTGGCGGCTTTGCGTGAGGAAGGTTACAGTGCTAGCACGTCTATCCCGTGCACTGAAGCTTCCATGTTGGCTCTGGAGGATGCAGGGCGATCCATGTTAGAGCTGACTTCAGTTTCTGAATCCTTGCAGCGGTCACTGTCGAGGTCAGTCGCAACCTCTTTGGATCCGTTTGAATTCCGGTTTGATGCTTCGGCACTGGACGTCTCTACCCTTTTGGCCACGCTGGGTAGGGTGACCAGGGAGCAGATGACTATCTCAGCTAACCTTTACGCACATGCTGTGCATTCGAGAAGGTCAGCTTTCCTGGCGGGCTCCAGGATTCGTGACAAAGCCACGATCGAGTCCTTGAAGGTTTCACCTTTTGCGGAAGGTGCTCTGTTGGGCCAGACCTCCCTTGAGGCTCTTCAGAAGGAAACTTCAGATGCGAGAGATCTCGCTATAGCACGCATGGCTTTTCAGGGCTTGCCTAAGGCTCAGAACAAGCCTCATCCCCAGACACAGACGCAGTCGTCTACCAAGCCACAGACTTCTTCGTCTGGTGGCGGTAAATCTCAGAAGCAGTCTTTCTCCTCGGCGGGTAGGGGCCGTTGTGTGCCTTACCCTAAGAGGGGACAATCTTTCGGCGTGTCCAGGGGGTCGGGGCGCAAGCGCCACCCCCAATGATGCCCCCCCGAACACGCCATCCCGGTAGCCCCCGCACTGGTTGTAGCGGGCGGCCCGTCCAGGGCCCTCACTTCCTGGCTGCAGCTGGTGGACAGCAAGTGGGTTACCGGGATAGTTCGTTCGGGGTTCAGACTTCTCTGGTCAGGGGAAAAGGCACCTCTGACCAGGATAATGCCTCTTTGCAAACCTCCAAGAGATCCGGAGGCGAGAGCCGCAGTTCAGGGGGAAGTGGCTGCCCTCCTTTTGAAGGAGGCGATAGAGGAAGTCACGGACCTGCGGTCCCCGGGGTTTTACGGAAGACTCTTTGTAGTTCCGAAAGCCTCGGGGGCTTGGAGACCGGTTCTAGATCTGTCGACACTGAACAAGTTTCTCAGAACAGTGAAGTTTACTATGGAAACTCCTACCTCTGTACGAGAGGCGCTTCGTCCAGGCGATTGGGCAACCTCAGTGGATTTGACAGACGCTTACTTTCATGTCATGATGCATGCCTCGGACAGGAAGTGGCTGCGTTTCCGCTGGGGAGAAAAGGCCTATCAATTCAGGGCTCTCCCGTTTGGCCTCTCTCTCGCCCCATGGATTTTCACCATAGTAGTACGCCAACTTTGCGCTCTGTTGAGGAAAGAGGGCATTCGGCTACGTGCCTACTTGGACGATTGGCTAATCCTCCATCAGGACAGGGATCTCTGCCACGTTCACACTTTGAGGGTTCTCAGTCAGGCCGCTCAGCTCGGGTTTTCGGTAAACTTGGGCAAGTCAGAACTGGTTCCATCCCAGAAGTTCACGTACATAGGGATGGAGTTCGACACTCTCAGTTGGACAGTCCGCGCGTCTCAGAAGAGGGTGACCAAACTACAGGACTTGCTCCGTGCGCTTCACGGAGAGAATCTGGCCAGTGTACGGGTTCTGACATTGGTACTTGGCCAGATGGAGTCAATGGCGACTCTAATCCCACTGGGCAGGGTGCACAAGAGGCCTTTTCAGGCAGCCCTTCAGTCTCAGTGGGATCAGTCAACCCAGGGATGGGACAGTCAGATTTCTCTGGAGACCTGGTTTCTAGTAACTACTCAGGTCTGGCTGCTCCCGTGGGTTTCGCAGGGAGTCCCGATTGTTTGCCCGGCGCCGGAGAACGAGCTCTTTACAGACGCTTCTCTGACGGGGTGGGGGGCTCACCTGGGGGAACATGTGGCGTCAGGGGTGTGGGACCTGTCTCAGCCCTCCCGCCATATCAACGCTCTGGAGTTGGAGGCCGTGTTTTTGGCCCTCCAAGCTTTCCTGCCGTTCTTGAAGAACAGCCACGTCAGGCTGCACACAGACAACACGACTGTGGCAGCTTACGTGAACAGGCAGGGCGGAACGCGGTCCCGCAGTCTTTCAGACAGTGCGTGTCACGTTCTAACATGGTGCGTTTCGCACCGCATACTGCTGTCAGCCATCTACCTAAGGGGCACGTTGAACGTCCTTGCAGATGCCCTCAGCAGGGGAGACAAAGTGGTTCATTCAGAGTGGACCCTGTCTCATCAGTCCCTGCTCCGACTTTGGGTGCAGATAGAGAAGCCTCTAATCGACTTGTTCGCAACTCGGTATTCAGCGAGGCTTCCTCTGTTTGTATCCCCCTTCCCAGATCCTCTAGCGTGGGGCGTGAACGCCCTGGAATTGGACTGGTCGAGTCTAACAGCTTACGCCTTTCCTCCGTTTTGTCTGTTGGGCAAAGTTCTAAGGAAGGTCGACTTGGAGAGACCAGCGCTGGTGTTGGTTGCCCCATTTTGGCCAAGCCAGCACTGGTTCCCGGACTTGCTGCGACTGGCGGTTCGACCGCCTATCCCCCTCGCAGTAAGGAAGGGAGAACTCATACAACCCCGGTCAGGCATCCCTCACGAGAACCCTCAGGTCCTCAACCTTCACGGTTGGATTCTGTCAGAAGCTCTTTGCGTAAGGCAGGGGCCTCTTCTGCCACTTTGAATCTTGTGAAACATTCCCATAGGGAGTCGACCAGGTCAGTCTACTCCTCTCACTGGGCTGCCTGGGTTAAATGGTGCGATCTCAACAAGGTTAAGTCCTTGGCACCAAGATCGATGCAGGTAGCTAGCCACTTAGCCTGGTTAGCAGAACAGGGGGGATCTGCGTCTTCCCTTCGCGTTAGGAGGTTTGCGATTGCCTCAACGCTACGGCAACTAGGTCACAAAATCACTCTGGATGGAGTTATTTCTAGTGTAATTAAGGGTGCCTCCCTTAAGGCACGCGCTAAGTCTCCGCTCCCTGCCTGGGATTTGTTGCTTGTTTTGCGGTATTTGGCTTCTAACGTCTTTGAACCCATTCAGTCGGCCAGCTTGGCTAATTTGACGCGCAAGGCGGTTTTTCTAGTTTTGCTCGCTACGTCTCGTAGAGGGAGCGAGGTTCATGCCTTGTCAGGTTTTGCTAAAGATATTTCAACCGAGAAAGATGGTTCTATATCTCTCAAATTCAGACCAGAATTTTTAGCTAAAAATCAAAAACCGGGCCAAATTTCACATGTGATTAACATTCCTGCCTTGAGCAACATTCTTGCTCCTGGAGACCCAGACATTGTTAACTGTCCAGTTAGAACGCTCAGCAGTTATCTGTCACGAACTCAGTTCATTCGTTCTGAAAGTCAAAAATTACTTTTCATTTCGCTTAATTCAGCAAGGTGCAAAGACATTGCAAAAGTGACTTTAACCAAGTGGGTCTCCACATTGATCAGGCAAGCTTATGCCTGGTGGAATACTCAGTCCGGAGAAGTTAGGGCGGTTCTTCCCCTGACTTCAGCAAAAACTCATGAGGCAAGGGCATGGGCCTCCTCTGTGGCAGTGCTTCGATCAGGCCGTCTGGCCGAAGTTTTGGAGGCAGCTTATTGGAGGTCTGAGGATGTCTTTATGAACTACTACCTCAGAGACATCTCCTCCTTGAGACAGTCCCGCAGTGGGGCACTGCGGTTATGAAATTAAAGGCCCCTCCTGTTTTTGGAACCGCAGGAGCTTTCTAGTTTGCTGTTAGGTAGATTTTTGGTTCCTCTTTCCTGTCATGCTCTCTTTTTCTTCATGAATTCTTTTCTTTTTTCTGCCTTCTTGCTCATTCACCTGTATTTTTTCCAAAAATCTCTTCTCTTGCCGCTTGTCTCGCGATTCATGTATAGTTTAATCTGTTAGTGTTCTGATGTAAGTCCAGCAGTAGATAGGTTAAGCCTATTTTAACATACTGGAAACTGGTAATCTTCCAGTAGGTATTAATTTAGTTTTACTAAAGCCTGCTGGGACACAAGTAATGGGTTAGTGCATTTGTAAACAGGAATCGCTTGACAAGTGGCCCCCTTCATCCCCCCCCTTCCTCGTCCTGATATGGCTCTGCGTAGTCGGCTGGACGTTAAGCAACAAATAAACAAACAAACAAAATCCTTGAGACAGGACGGCAGTTCTGCGCTACCTGCTATGGTAGCCGCAGGACAAGCCCTTCTTCGTTGATTTTCGGTAAGTACCCGCCACCTATAGTAGCAATCTGCTATTTGTGAGTTGGGTAAAGATATGTAATTCAAATCCAAAATTTTATAAATAAATTTTCATTTAATTAATATACTTACCCAACTCACAACGTTTATTCCCTCCCACCTCCCCGCTGTGGTTGGTACTGGGGTCTAAAAAAGAGTGAGTTGGGCTTCGTTTGGAATGACAAATATGGCGGCATATGCGCACGCATACGGAAGTCAGACTAGCAATAGTCTGGCCTTATGGGATTGATCACTTTCTCTTTTAGAGTGGTCTTCCTTGTTACCAAGGGGACGCGTACAGCGTAACCAGCACTGAACTAGAGTTAATTGCTATTTGTGAGTTGGGTAAGTATATTAATTAAATGAAAATTTATTTATAAAATTTTAGAGTAGTCTCCCCTTGTCGGTAGTACCTCTCCGCGCATGTGCCAATGCCCATAATCCCCAGTTTCAATTTCTTGCTACGGGGAGCTAGACGTGTATAGACCTTTACCACCAAACAAGACTTCCTTCACAGGAACTTCAACCATTCACCTTTTATCACGGTTTGGGCTTTCCTTTTTTAAGGGCGACTTCTACGCCCGTAATACATTCATCACATTGAACAACGTAACGAACCGTGAAAATTAAACGGCTTTAAATGTAACAAAGTTACTCAGTCATACGTAGAAGGTGCTTCTATGATATCTTGTTGACACACAGAGCCTAACAGGCTCCGTTACTAGTCTTTTAAAACTAGTGAACATGCAATTGAACGGCATTTATTCTTCACTCAGTCGTTACGAATGTCGAACAGATATTTGCAGCGGTTGGCCGGTTTCCACTGGCGCAATAGAACTCCGCGAACGATAACTCACCTTGCCGCTTTCAATAGAACTCCGCGAACGATAACTCACCTTGCCGCTTTCAATAGAACTCCGCGAACGATAACTCACCTTGCCGCTTTCAATAGAACTCCGCGAACGATAACTCACCTTGCCGCTTTCAATAGAAAGCAACGGCAGGTCACCCTAGAAAATTGGGAGCGTGTGTTCAAATGACTGTGATTTTGTTTCTTGTAGAAAATTGGGAGCGTGTGTTCAAATGACTGTGATTTTGTTTCTTGTAGAAAATTGGGAGCGTGTGTTCAAATGACTGTGATTTTGTTTCTTGTAGAAAATTGGGAGCGTGTGTTCAAATGACTGTGATTTTGTTTCTTGTAGAAAATTGGGAGCGTGTGTTCAAATGACTGTGATTTTGTTTCTTGTAGAAAATTGGGAGCGTGTGTTCAAATGACTGTGATTTTGTTTCTTGTAGAAAATTGGGAGCGTGTGTTCAAATGACTGTGATTTTGTTTCTTGTAGAAAATTGGGAGCGTGTGTTCAAATGACTGTGATTTTGTTTCTTGTAGAAAATTGGGAGCGTGTGTTCAAATGACTGTGATTTTGTTTCTTGTAGAAAATTGGGAGCGTGTGTTCAAATGACTGTGATTTTGTTTCTTGTAGAAAATTGGGAGCGTGTGTTCAAATGACTGTGATTTTGTTTCTTGTAGAAAATTGGGAGCGTGTGTTCAAATGACTGTGATTTTGTTTCTTGTAGAAAATTGGGAGCGTGTGTTCAAATGACTGTGATTTTGTTTCTTGTAGAAAATTGGGAGCGTGTGTTCAAATGACTGTCATTTTGTTTCTTGTAGAAAATTGGGAGCGTGTCTGACCTCCTGACTTCCATGAAGATGATGAGTTTACATCTGTGGCCGCAAAACACTGACTCGCTCGATGAGCTGCGACTGGATGTTGCCAGACGTATGCTGCGTTCCCCTCACTTTAACGCCAAGATGAACGCACTCAAAGAGGTATGTATCTTTAATACTGGTCATTGCTAGAAGCATGCTGCGTTCCCCTCACTTTAACGCCAAGATGAACGCACTCAAAGAGGTATGTATCTTTAATACTGGTCATTGCTAGAAGCATGCTGCGTTCCCCTCACTTTAACGCCAAGATGAACGCACTCAAAGAGGTATGTATCTTTAATACTGGTCATTGCTAGAAGCATGCTGCGTTCCCCTCACTTTAACCCCAAGATGAACGCACTCAAAGAGGTATGTATCTTTAATACTGGTCATTGCTAGAAGCATGCTGCGTTCCCCTCACTTTAACGCCAAGATGAATGCACTCAAAGGGGTATGTATCTTTAACACTATTGTGACTAGCACTGCCACGGCGTTAACGTCCTGCCTGCCCAAGCTTGCCACCAAGAAACTTCCCAAAAATCAGTAACTGTAAAGAAATCTGTCTAGCAAGCTTGAATTAAGTCCAATCACCACCAAATTTTGTGTACTAATTCAAAAATGGATGCCCCGTTCAGTCGTGCTATTTATAAGTTTGTCACGCGATTTGTTTTAGCAAAGGGGGGTGAAAGGGGGGTGAAAGGGGGATAATTTGTGTTTTTTAACGTTTTTTTGTGTGTGTTTTATTTTCCACTGCTTTTTTTAAAAGTTATTTTTTAACAGAAAGTATTATTAATAATGTTATAACCAAACAAGGTGTAAAACCTATGAATTAGCTGAAATATTGTTAACATTGTACACAGAAATAAGGAGACAGTACAAAGAAAAAAACAAGCAAATCACGCATTCACTCACAGCATCCTGACTCAAATGAAACAAAACTGTAACACTCACCAAATGATGTCTAGGTAATCCATATTGAATATAAGTCACATTTTCACAACAAAGTACCAACTGTCCACCTATGAACAATTCCAAAAGGATTTGAAGGCTCCAGCCATCCATTGTTATCAGTGCTGCCACGCCCCCATAGCTCCTGCACGATTCCGAGATACATGTTCGTCTAGCAGTATCACCCCCTACCACGTGTAGTTGCCGACTCGTACTAGCAACAACGGGACTGTTTCTTCCTCAATATCACTGCTATTATCGCTTTCTTGAGGCTAAAACGACACGATGTATCATGATCTACAGGATCCTCAAGATCCAACATCCGGAGAATCTCCTCCCGTGACAAGGCTCGCCTTCGATTCATTTTTTTTGTTCGAAAACACCACGCAAATCTGCATTAATTTGATCAAGCCGGAAGAGAAAACCACGTGTATCAAGGGAAACAACTCAATTTACTGCAAGCTTCAAAAACCGGGAAGCAATCACGAGTCGTGTACCTTGTATGTCTAATACTAAAATAGTCGCTTCCCGTCCGTGGGCGTTGCAGCGTTATTACTAATATAGTCGCCTCCCGTCACGAAAGTGTTAATACTGGTCATTGCTAGAAGCATGCTGCGTTCCCCTCACTTTAACGCCAAGATGAACGCACTCAAAGAGGTATGTACATTCGATTTTGCCGTATTTTGTACGCAAGTCCAGTTGTTAGAAATTCCAGTGAGTATTGGAGTGTTATCTTACATCAATCAATCAATCAATCAATATGAAGCTTATATAGCGTGTATTCCGTGGGTACAGTTCTAAGCGCTTGTCGAAGAGTTGTCAACACAGGACTAACAAAGAAACTAACATCTACAGACGGACACGAACCCTATCACACACTAGCAAACCCTGATAAACATACAACAAACAACTGTTTAACAACAATGTACACATCAATAGCTAGGTCCAAACAAAATAATATTAATGTTACGGATGGTTTTTCGTGTAAGTGTCTGTGTGTATTTATGCTTTTATCAGAAAAATGCGTGTGCTACTCTGTTTACAAACTCCCGTCTCACGCACACACAACACTCAAACAAGGCACAAAGACTGAACACAATTAATGCCCTTTGCCCTCGTACCTATATTGTAACATCAACACAAAAATACAAATATGTTATCTCTCATGCAGTCTACAAATCACTTGCATTCATGTATAATAAGAATAATATCTTGAAAACGCGTAGGAGTCTGTCTCATGATTGATGAAGTCCTCGTCTCACACAATTCTTCTGACGATTATGTATCCTGTTTAACACAGTTTCACTTCACGCACATTTGACATGTCACGTAATTCTCAGTTGACGACGTCTTCGTCTCACACAATCCTTCTGACGATTATGTTTCTTCAGTGGTAATTCACACATACAATGACTACTCACTATTAAGCGGGTACATACTCTGGATCCATATCACCCACGACGAAATACAGCTCGTGGTGACTATGGGGTGAGGTTCCACCGGTTTCCAGAACTCCAGCGCTGATACAACCTTGCGCCCACAATCAACGGATCTGTGGCGCCAAGGAGGGAATGCCCGTATCTTCTCTCTCTCCCGCCGCCGAGTGGTGCATTCGTCACTCCGACCGGGGTGCTGCGTAAAAAGTTTATGCTACCATAAGTCTCAATTCTTAGATAAACTTTTCCACGAAATAATACTGCTATTCTTTCTCAATACTATTCAATTATCCGTCAACTAACTTATGCTGTTATATTATTTACATCAGCTCATTTACAAGTAACTTCATTACAAAAGAACATACAACACTCCTTTTCAAAATGGCTGACAACAGCTCACGCTTCTCCAACCCAATTTACAACATGACTCTCACAGTCATTTCACAAGTCAATATTACTGAACAAAATACAATTCAATAAATACCTGTATATTCACAGCATAGAATCATTCATGATTCTTCCACAACACGAGTCGTACAGTATTCGACCTCAATGTTTGGTGAGCAGCATTACAACCCAAACGTGGAGACATTCAGAGACACGTCTCTTCTCTTCAACTGTCGGTAATGCTCTAACCTTCACAATCCAACCCTGGCTCCCTCCTGTTAACAATCTTCTCTCTCATTGGTCAATAGCAGCCAATGGAGATATACTTTACAAAAATAGGTCACCTGTACTCAACAGGTGATTTCTGCACTCGTGTGAACCACAAGTATGGCAAACCAATCTGTACACATGTGTTAAATACTTTTAATACTGACTTATGTACAAATCCATTTGTCACAATTAAACACAAAGAAAACACCTCTCACAGAGCACAGCACAAGAATGTCTTTTGGGGCACAACACATCACGTCGAGCATGAAAGTCGCAGCCAGCTACGGGAAGAACTGAGTCTTCAACCTACTCTTGAACGCGTCAAGAGAGGGGCTCTGGCGAAGCTCAAGCGGCAGGGAGTTCCAGATGGAGGGGCGTGGAGGGGAATGCACGCTGACCAGCAGATGCGAGTTTCGAGCGAGGGATGTGAAGGCGGAGTGGGTCAGCAGCAGAACGAAGGGGACGGTCGGAGGGCTGGGTGTACAGGTCCAGGGAGGATTGAAGGTACTTGGGAGCAGAGTCGTTGAGACACTTGTAGACCAGAGTGGACAGTTTCTAGGAGATTCGGGAGTTGACAGGGAGCCAGTGCAAGGAGCGAAGTAGGGGGGTGATGTGGTCTCGCTTCGTCTTCCTCAACGTCAGCCTGGCAGCAGCGTTCTGAACTTGTTGTAGGCCATGAATGGATGAGGCGGGGAGGCCAGCCAGAAGGGAGTTGCAGTAGTCCAGATGACTGAAGATGAGGGAGACAACCAGCTTGACACAGGCGTCGTGGGTGAGGTAGCGATGGATGGAGAGGCAAGCCGTCTCATAACTAAACCATATGTTCACACCTGTGTATATCATCTAAATGAGGTCGGGTCAAACTACAGTCAACAGGGACCTCATAAGTACCTTTCCACTGCTCATGATGTGACCTGTAGCTGATTGTGTTGTTTTGATGACAGGTGACGAAACTGATTGAAGAGAGCAGTAGGACGAAGATATCTCGCATGATGAGACCTGTAGCTGATTGTGTTGTTTTGATGACAGGTGACAAAACTGATTGAAGAGAGCAGTGGGACGAAGATATCTCGCATGATGAGACCTGTAGCTGATTGTGTTGTTTTGATGACAGGTGACAAAACTGATTGAAGAGAGCAGTGGGACGAAGATATCTCGCATCGCCATTCACCACGACAAGATCCTTGACTGGCTGGTGGAGCACCACATTCTGTCAGTAGCTTTGGAAGGTCAGTCTTTTTTCATTTAATTTTATTTACTTTATAACTCGACTGACTGGCTGGTGGAGCACCACATTCTGTCCGTAGCTTTGGAAGGTCAGTCTTTTTTCATTTAATTTTATTACATTTAGACTAAATGTGTTAACATAGAGGAGGAATCGAGAC